>NW_016107366.1:3379885-3445409 GCF_001604975.1 Cebus imitator | reverse complement strand
GGAATTTCCTAGTCTGTGGGCAATAAAAACACGGCGTCCACTCACCCTCTGCGCTTTCACTGGGAGCTGCAATCCTGAGCTGTTCCTAAACGGCCATCTTGGATCATCCCCCTTGACCTTCTATTAATAAATTATTCTGTAAATTAGAAGGTTCTTTTGGAGCATTAATTGGCATCTATGATAAGAGGCATACAAGTGTGACTATCACAAAAATAATAAAGATACTAAGCTACAATGACAATGACAAGCAAGAGAAATATAATAAGATGAGTGTGGAAAACACACATATATATGAAGAAAACTTTAAAAATTTAATTACTAACATCAAAAATCAGATAAAACTTTAAGATATTTTACCAAAATTTTTAAACAAAACAAAAATCTATAAAAATAAGAAAACAGACTTTATACTGCATAGCATATACTAGCATGTTTTTAGCCAAGGTGCGAAGACTCTTTAATGGTACAGGATAATCATGATAAGATAATTTTAAATGAGAAAAAACAGGATGCAAAGTAATATATAACAGACGATGTGATAATAAATAATCAAACAAAGTAATCACTGTTTAATTTAAATTCATGTTGATAACTATGAAGGAAGGATTAATATATTTGATTTTTTTTGGAATGCAAAGAAAAAGTAAAATTGATAATTATGAAAGAGCTAAGGAAAAGAAGTGATGATGCTTCCTTTGACTTTTACCGTTACAAGTGACAGACAATCTCTCTCAAACCAATTTATGCAAACAAAGGCATCCATTTTTTCACATAGTTTAAAGGCACAGGATTTTGTCTAGCTTTAGGTCCAACATATTGCCAATAAAATTTTCTTTAATGAAACACTGAAAACAAATCCTTTGTTCTGGTAAAGAATATCTATTTTATCTCTACATCATATGTCATATTATCAAAGAAGCATTAAAAGCAAGCCTATTAAGATCAAGTACAAATAATGAATTAGGTATTAATTTTATATTTCTGTTTTGTTTCCAGCCAATGAAATAGAATAGTAAAATTTTAAAAACATTAAAATAATGAAAAGAAAAATGCTATAATGTTCAGTATTTGCAGATACGACTTATTTTCTAAACATCTAATAAAATCAGTTAAATGTTTTCCCCTGTTTTTAATGTCATCCTGATTTCTTTGAACAGTGGTTTGTAGTTCTCCTTGTAGAGATCTGTCATCCTCCCAGTTAGCTGTATTACCAGGTGTTTTATTCTTTTTGTGGCAACTGTGAATGGGAGTTCATACTTCTCATATTGAGGGTTTAACATGAAGTACTGAACTTTATCAAAAGCCTTTTCTGCATCTATGGAGCTAATCATGTGATTTTTGTCTTTAGTTCTGCTTTTGTGATGAATCATATTTATTGATTTGTGTATGTTGAACAAAACTTGCATCCCAGGACTAAAGCCTACTTTATTGTGGTGCATAAATTTTTGAAGTAGGCCTATTTATGTGTGAATGCACGTGAATGTACATATACTGTACACTTTGGGACATGCACATATGCAGACATTCACAGGTAGGTATAAACTCATATTCATAAATATATCCACATATATGTATATATATGCGTGCACAAAAAGTTGTGCCTACATATAGGCACATACATATTCATCTACACATATGCATGATGAAGTAAAATTTCATGTACAATTTTATAACAGTTCTCTTATTGGAAAATATATTGTGAACATCTAGGGCTATGTCTCCTTTACATAATTTAAATGGTGTTATGCTATTACATTATATGACTGTCTAACACTTTTTATATTCATCCATTTGTCTTCTAATTTTCACTAAATATGTGATTCCATTAGAAAACTGGTTCTGAAGTCACATCACTTGGGATACCAGTCATAGTAATTGCGTTCTTGTAAGAAAAATATCCTCAGGATTTACTGAGTAAGATAAACAAAGCAAACAATGAATGTTTTGTATTTATTAAATACTCAGTAATTGTAGGCTATTAGCTATTGTTGTCTATCATCTATCTGTCTATATCTATCTATCTATCATCTATCTATCACATATCTATATTTACTTGTAATTAAGCCACCTACATCATATTTCTAAAAGTAGAGTTTGAAAATTTAAGATAATTTAAATATTTGGTAGATCTTGCCAAATTCTCTTCCAGAAATACTGTACTAATTTTAATTCTATTCACCAGTGCATCAGAATAACTGTCCTTTCATTTCTGAACATCTTTATTATTTTAATTTTTTCCTCATTATTCTATTTTTTCCTTATCATAAATAAAAAATATGCCATTTCTTCATTTATAAATGCAGTCCAGGGTTCTTGGGTTTCTGGGTGTGCACTGTAAAAAACTGCTCACTTGTAACTGTTGTACCTTGAATCCTTATTATTAATATTTCAGAAAGATTCCAGGAAGAAGCTCAGCTCCAGAACACAAAATCCAAAATGCCTGAGTTGGAGCTAAACTTTGGGGAACTCCTCTCACTACCGTACTAAAACTCCCACCCAGGACGTAGGTTATTTGCCGTTTTCTACCCATGTGAAGTATGTAGAAATATGATCAACAACTGCGCCTGTGCTGCCTTTACTCCACCTCTGCCTACATGAGTCAGCTACATTCCACTCCCAATAAAAGCCCTGTTTTCACGTGTGCTCGGGGAGGTGCTCCTTTGGGAACTACACCCATAGTCCTCCTTATTTGCTGTAAATTGTTAAATACTCTTGATTGTGGTCATCGGACCGTCACCCACCTAGTGGTCAAACCACTCATTGTGTGGGTAACATAAAGATGTAAGACTAGAGATATTTTAATTTTAACCAAATGCAAAATTATTTCAATCAAAATGCCAGGAAGCTAATAGGCAAGCCAGTGTTGCATATGGTAACTGTGTAAGACCCTGTAGTCTATCTATAGGTGTTTTTTGTGTACTTGGATTTATGTTGTTGTTTTTTTTAATCTTTAAATGAATTGGCAAAATACTGTGTTTCTGAATTTCAGTCACCCAGCTTGAATATTTTATTTTCCAAAATCATCCTATCCTCAGCAATCTCAGTTTAAAAGTCTTAGTGCAGGAATGCACAAGCTGCTGAACATGCTTGTTTTCCTGCTGATTCTGTTTTTATTTTGTCTCCTAAGAAGAATGACACTGAGGTTTTTTTCTGCTGCACTGAGGTATCTATATGTAAGAAATGACAGCCTAGGTGGGAAATCTGCATGTTATCACTATGGTAGGCCATAGAAGAGGAAGAGAATAAAAAGCTGATTGTCCTCAGCTAAGTAAACAATAACAACACAGAAAAAGGGGAGTGATCATGGATGATTTTTGCAAAATCAAGCAGGAAGAAGAGGTGTCTGAATTACATGGTAACAATGGGCTTTAATAATTCTTGTGTTCTAGTCAAGTGATGCTCTTTTAAAGAATATTTAGAAAGAACAATTTCAGACTTGGGTTAGCTTCTGGGGAGGAAAGGAACCTGGTGCACTCAGAACCTTGGGAAATGTTTGCCTTCTGCTATGAATTAAAAACTTAAATGTAAGACTTGAAATTGTAAAACTCCTCCATGAAAACAGAGTAAAATTTTCTTACCATTGTTGTTAGCAATAATTTCTTGGATTTGACACCAAAAGCACATGCAGCAAAAGCAAAAATAAATAGGTGGGACTACATCAAACTAAAAATCTTCTGCAAAGTAAAGGAAAATATCAACAGGCTGAAGAGGCAACCTATGGAATGGAAGAACATTTTTGTGTATTATCTTTTTTTATATTTTTGAGACAGGGTCTTACTCTGTCACCCAGGCTGGAGGTCAGTGGCTTGATTACAGATCTCTGCACCTTCTACCTCCACACTGAGTTGATTTTCCCACCTCAGTCACCTGAGCATCTGGGACTACAGGGAAACACCAAAACGCCTGGCAAATTTTTCTATTTTTTGTAGTAACAGGGTTTTACCATGTTGCCCAGGTTGGTCTTGACCTCCTGGGCTCAAGAGGGCCATTGCCTTCACTTGCCAAAGCTCTAGAATTATAGGTGTGAACCACCAAGACTGGCCATGTGTGAATTCTCTATCTGAAAAGTGGTTAGTATTCAAAATACATAAAAATCTTCTACAATTCAGCAAACAAACTAAACCAAAGCGGAAAACAAAATAAAACAAAAGCCAATGACCAATTTTTAAAAATAGACAAAATACATGAATTGACATTTCTCCAAATAAGACATACAAATGGCCAAAAGTTATATGAATCATCTGATCTTTGACAAACCTGATAAAAACAAGCAATGGGGAAAGGATTCCCTATTTAATAAATGTACTGGGAAAACTGGCTAGCCATATGCAGAAAGCTGAAACTGGATCCCTTCCTTACAGCTTATGCAAAAATTAACTCCAGATGTATTAAAGATTTAAACATAAGACCCAACACCATAAAAACCCTAGAAGAAAACCTCTGCAATACCATTCAGGACATAGGCATAGGCAAAGACTTCATGATTAAAACACCGAAAACAATGGCAACAAAAGCCAAAATAGAAAAATGGGATCTAATTAAACTTAAGAGCTTCAGCACAGCAAAAGAAACTATCATTAGAGTGAATCGGCAAAAAAAGAATGGGAAAAAGCTTTTGTAATCTACCCATCTGACAAAGGGCTAATATCCAGAATCTACAAAGAACATAAACAAATTTACAAGAAAAGAACCAAACAACCCCATCAAAAAGTGAGTGAAGGACATGAACAGACACTTTTTAAAATGAGACAACAGATACTGGAGAGGATGTGGAGAAATAGGAACACTATAACAGAGTTGGTGGAAGTGTAAATTAGTTCAACCATTGTGGAAGACAGTGTGGTGATTCCTCAAGGATCTAGAAATAGAAATTCCATTTGACCCAGCAATCCCATTACTGGGTGTATGTCCAAAGGATTATAAATCATTCTATTATAAGGACACATGCACATGAATGTTCATTGCAGCACTGTTTACAATAGCAAAGACTTGGAACCAACACAAATGCCCATCGATGATAGACTGGACAGGGAAAATGTGGCACATATACACCATGGAATACTATGCAGCCATAAAAAACAATGAGCTTGTGTCCTTTGCAGGGACATGGATGAACCTGGAAACCCTCATTCTCAGCAAACTGACACAGGAACAGAAAATCAAACACTGCATGTTCTCACTCATAGGTGGGTGTTGAACAATAAGAGCAAATGGACACAGGGAGGAGAGTATCACACACTGAGGTCTGTGGGGGGAACTAGGGGAGGAACAGGAGGGGGTGGGGAGTTGGGGAGGGATAACATGAGGAAAAATGCCAGATGTAGGTGATGGGGGGATGGAGGCAGCAAACCACCTTGCCATGTATGTACCTATGCAACAATCCTGCATGTTCTTCACATGTACTCCAAAACCTAAAATGCAATTAAATATGTATATAAAAAAGAGACATTTATGCAGCCCATAAACATATCAATAAAAGCTCATCATCACTGGTCATTAGAGAAATGCAAATCAAAACCACAATGAGACACCATCTCATGACAGTTAGAATGGCAATCATTAAAAAGTCAGGAGACAACAGATGCTGGAGAGGATGTGGAGAAACAGGAACATTTTTATACTGTTGGTGGGAGTGTACATTTGTTTAACCATTGTGGAAGACTGTGTGGTGATTCCTTGAGGATCTAGAAATCGAAATACCATTTGACTCAGCAATCAATCCCATTACTGGGTATATACCCAAAGGATTATAAATCATTCTATCATAAAGACACATGGACACATATGTTTATTGTGGCACTGTTTACAATAGCAAAGACTTGGAACCAACTCAAATGCCCATCAATGATAGACCGGATAAAGAAAATGTGGCACTTATGCACCATGAAATACTATGCAGCCATTAAAGAGGATGAGTTCATGTCCTTTGCAGGGACATGGATGATTCTGGAAACCATCATTCTCAGCAAACTGACACAAGAACAGAAAACCAAACACTGCATGTTCTCTCTCAAAGGTGGATGTTGAACAATGAAGACACAGGAACACAGGGAGGGAAACATCACATACTGGGGCCTTTTGGGGACTGGTGAGCTAGGGGAGGGTTAGCAGGGGGTGGGGGAATTGGGGAGGGATAGCAATAGGAGAAATACCTAATGTAGATGACAGAATGATGGATGTAGCAATCCACCATGGCATGTGTATATCTATGCAACAAATCTGCACTTTCTGCACATCTGCCACAGAACTTAAAGTATAATAAATACAAATAAAATAAAGGATGCTTACTATCACTAATCATCTGGGAAATGCAGATCATAACCACAACGAGATATCCAATAACTCCTACTACCATGGGTATTATAATGAAATGAAAAGAAAAGAGAAACAACTGTTGGTAAGGATGCAGAGAAAGGAAACCCCTATATACTGTTGGTGGAAATGTGGAATGGTGCAGTCACTATGGAGAACAATAAGAAAATTCCTCTAAAAATGCAAAATAGTATCGCTGGATACATGCTGCCATGTATCCAGCCATCCCACTTCTGCTTCTATATCCACAAGAATAGAAATAAGGATCTCAAAGGGATCTGCATCACCATGTTCATCGCGTAACTCACAATAGCCAAGATACAGAATCAACCAAAGTGCCCATCAGTAGATCAATGGGTAAAAAGAATGTGGTACATTTGGAATACATTGCAGTATTGTTTATCCTTAAAAGAGGAAATCCTACAATTTGTAACCACATGGATAAACCTAGAATACATTTTGATAAGAGAAATAAACTGGTCATAGGTGACCAAATACTGCATGACTTTACTTATATGAGGTGTCTAAAGTAGTCAAACTCAAAACAGAGAATATTGGTAATTGTCAGGGGCTAGGGGAAATGAGAGGGAAATAGGCGATTATTACTCAAGGGGTATAAAGTTTCAGTTACACAAAATGAATAAATTCTAGAGATATGATATAGTACCAGTACACAATAATTCAGTACTGTATACTTTTAAAAATGTTGAGAATTGATCTTTTATTGTGTCTTTATTACAAAAAAAAAATTAAAACCCTAAAATCAAACCCCTGCTCCACACACATAAAACTACAAATAAATTTTTAGAGGTGATGGGCATATTTATTACCTTCATTGTGTTAATGAACCTTTGGTGTATGCATAGCTACAAACTCAGAATGTATAAGTTAAATCGTGCAATTTTCATATATCAATTATACTACAATAAATGTTAAAAAACAAAGGTTCATTTATTAACTCAAAACTAAGGACGTTATATCTTGATTACAAGTACTCACTGAACAAAGTATGTATAAATACAGCTTCCTAGAGTCAAAAGCAAGATGTATAAATGAGAATTTGTGGGAAAAATGACAATTCATTTTAATCTACTAATTACTATTAGAAAGTTTCTAATCCAAAAGTCTCTTAGAAACTAAGAGAGTTTCTAACCCAAGACTTAGTGCCTACTGTGAAAGATCAAAAAGGTTAAATAAAATGAACTATGGAAGAGATCTAGCATAGACCAAATAATGATTTGTTTATAAATATCTTCTCTTGCTACTCAATTTTCTGAATAAATAAGCAAAAACTTGACAATGTATAATTATTTTACTGTGAGAAAAAATGATGAATTGAACATATGCTATGGATATTTTGCAAGCCTATTCAGTGGATCACTTTTGAAGGAATGTTTTCTACCAGGTGGCATCGATTCATATAACTCTAGTATTGCTATTGGGCTTACACTGATTAGAACTGAGGCAGTCTTATGATTAATGACTTGGTAAATTGCAGTATGTAAACTATGACAAAGAATTCTAATCCTGATACTTTTTCTGCCTCTGCACAGCAACTAGAACCAGTTTTTCAAAATACCTAGCTCTCTGCTAAATACCTATAAGAATTATTTCATATAATTTTCCGCTAGTCCTATGATGTATATACTGTTTTTAATGGCTTTAATTTGACATGTAAGACAACTGAATCACAGAAAACTGATGTAATATACACAGTGTTAAAGTAAGAATAGTAGCTCTACTTTAGGTCTGTATCACTCCAGAGCCTAAGAATCCTACATGCTAACATTGGTCTGATCTCACACAACTCAGAGCAGTTTTTTTTAGTGGTCTCATCATTTTTTTTCCTTTCTTTTAGAATTTAGTTTAATTTCTTCTTTGCTTCCGCTTCCGCTTCCACTTCCTCTTCCTCCTCCTCCTCCTCCTCTTTCTTCTTCTTCTTCCTCTTCCTCTTTCTCTTCTTTTTTCTTTTTTTGGATATAGAGTCTTGCTCTGTCATTCAGCTTGAGTGCAGTGGCACAATCATAACTCACTGTAACCTTGAACTCCTGGCCTCAAGCATTCCTCCTGCTTTGGTCTCCCAAAGCTCTGGGATTCTCATCAACAATTTTCCACTCAGTTCCTTCTAAAATATTTTAAAATAAATTTTATTATATTATAAACCTCATTGTCTTTTTATAGTTGACTCACTAATTATAAAATTATTTTTTTAGTTTATAATAATATCATTATTCAGATTTCCTCATTGAAATTGTAGGCAGATTTGACAATATGGAGAAGCACCTTGATCCGTTTGATAGACTCTTTAGAAGACAGAATATTCTTTTCATGTGCAAATGAAAATAACTCTTCCTATCATACAGCTTGCATGCTATAAAGAAGCACTTTATTCAACATTTGAAATTGTTTTTGAAATTTAAAAAATGATTTTTCCCTTCATGTAAAAAACATAAGATAAAATAATACATTTATAATTATTATGTCTGAAAGTTGTTTCTGTATAATGGTCATAGGCTTTGGAGTCAAACAGAATTGGATTTAATTTTTAGTGTGATACCTACTACTTTTGCAACTTAGACTCATTTGTTTAACCTGGGATTTTCTCCCCTTACTTGTATATTCAAAATATTAACAATGTAAATGTTAAAAGTAATAATGTTAGTAATCACTATCATCTCACCACAAGCTATCTCATTTAATTAGTATTTTAACATGATAAAAATATATATTTTTTATTTTTCAGGAGAAACAGGGTTAGACAATATAACTAACTTTATTAAAACCGTTAGTAAATATCAGCAAACGTATTTGAACCAAAGTATGTTAGTTTGTTAAGGTTATCATAACAAATACTACAGATTGGGTGGCTTAAAACACAGAAATTTATTTCTCACAGTTCTGGAAATTTCAGGTGCAAGGTCAAGGTGTTGGCAGATTTGATTTTTCCTGAGACCTCTTTCTTTGGCCGACAGATGACAGATAACCACCTGCTTCCTATCTGTGTCCTCACATGACCTTTCCTTTGAATCCCTGGTGTCCTCCTAGGTATATCCTAATCTCTTCTTATAGAACAGCCATCAGATTGAATTGAACTGCACTGTAACAATCTCATTTTGACTCAATTACCACTTTAAAGATTCTATCTCCTAAGACAGGTTCTAAGATACCAGGCTCAGGGCTCCAGCATACGAGTAGGGGAGGGTACAATTCAGTCTTGAATTTCAAATTATGTTTCCAATAATCCAAGAGCATGCTGTCTTTTACAAATACAGAAGCTGCTTAACCAAACACTCAAAAGCCAAGTTTCAAATGAAAACGAAAGGTAGTTTATATTCATCTTATCATTAAAGACAAGAGTTCTAAACACTTGCCAAAAAGTTATTTTTTTAAATTTTTCTTTCTCCTCTTCCCCTTTCTTTTTTCATCTTCTCTTCATCCACTTGTTTTTTCCCTTCCTTTTGTCCTTTTTCTATTTCGTTTTATTTTCTCTCCTTCACCATAATTTCTTCACAAGACTAATTACGTGATCCAAACATTTAAATTATTAAAAAAAAATTTTAGCTTATTTCACCCTGGCAGCAAATCTACAATGTAGAAAGTGTAAAAGAAACATTGTACTAGACCTTTGTTACAAATTGTTCCTTGGAGTTTCCCTCATGAAATCATGGCTCCTGTTTCAGCAGATATTTGGACAGAGTTTATACATTTAATCTCAGTTCCCTTTATCTAATTCTGTCTTTCTCTTTCTCTTACATTTTCCTGTAGAGTTTCTCAGCTCAATATTCAATAATTGTGGTTTCCATGAAGTCTCTCCTCAGGATATTCATGCCACCCAAACTGAAGGTTTTTCTTTGAATTTTAGTTGCTTTGCATAGTACAGGTTGGGACTTATTCTCAAATTAAAATCTTGAAAACATATCCAGTGTTGTTTTTGTTTTCTTTCTTCCAATCGTCAATTGTTCCTGTTTTTTTTCATTCTTCAGCGTCTTCAAGTAGGCTTATGCTTTGTTCTGTTGTTTACACTTTATAGTTATTATCAGTGGAGAGCTTGATCTGATATTGTTACATCAGCTACAATGGAAGCAGAATGTTTAGATTATTGTTTTAATAATAAATTTATTATGCTTCTACATGATAACTGTGCTTTTATGTTTCAGTTGAGAAAATGCATAAGAGTAAAGGATGTTTGGATTATGTAAACTTAAAAAATGCTTGGATATGATTAATTATAATATATACACATATACTTTAAAAATAATATGCATGGGATGTGTTACTTGGTAGACGAGTGAATCTGATATCCCCCAAATAACTTTACATAATATATTATACAATATCAGAACAACTGATGTCCTGAATCTCTTTCCACAATAAAACCTAATGGTAATTTAAATTGTTGCTTGTTGTTATAATATTCACTGTGTATATTATTCTTAATGATTTGAATGATAATAAAGGAATAGGTGATAGGGCTATGATTATTTTGTCAAGCTTAAAAATATCAGTAGAAAAAAACTGGCACTTTTAGTGCTTTAGAAATAAAGAAGACTGATAAATCTTTATTCCTGATTTATATATTGATCTTTCCTTGTCGTCAAAATAGAGAATGATTTAACCTTCAATTATGTTTATTTATTACTACATTTACATTTTGAGTTGCAGGTGGCATTGAGAGCATCCATTGCTTGTTTTAAGCTTTTTTATTGCTCTATGTGCTGAACATCTACTGTTTTGGTCATATTGATGATGAATTTATCATATAAAATCTTAGTTTGAACACATATCAACTCAAGGCCTCACTGGATAATTGTAGCAATATTTTTTTCGTGCTTTTATTCATAAAATCATGGGGGATAACATATTGTTTTATAAAATCTGATTAACATATCTAGAGTTTTTGGCAGAAAATCTGGCCTGTTTTCCAGAGTGTTAAAATATTTTCATAAAATCCTTCTGCCTAAAGAATGAAAATTATAAGCTTTGGAGCCTGACATATTTGAATTCAAAGCATGGTGTACCACTAAGTAGATTTTTGCTTTATAAAAATTATTCATCTTTCTTAAGTTGGAAGGGAATGTGTCTAGTATTTGTTGAGGTTTTATTGCGTTGTGGTCTTCATACTACCTTCTTTGATTATTAAAACAAATACATAATTTAAGTGTTCTTATTAGGCAAGAATACACATATTTAACTGAATTTAAGATTGGATAAATGAGCTCTCCTAAATTATAAATATCATACATGAAGTAGCTAAATATTATATTCAATCATTTCTCTCCAAAATAAATACATTTTCCTATATGCCGTACTATTTCCAGATCCAGTTTCCATGTGTATGAGATGGATAAAGTACTTACTGCCACAGAAGATTACCATTAGAATTAAAATAAGTTGACTGTAAAAATGTATGAGATTGTTCATGATTATTAAATGTTTTGTTGTTGTCATTTCAGGTTCCACTATTTCAGTAAACAAAAAGAACTACAGATCTTCAGATGAAACTTGTATGGCAAAACATGAATATAGAAAGAAAAAAACAGAATATTGTTCCTGATTTTTGTTCCTTTTTTTTGAAGAATTGTCAACAATTCTTCCTTTTTGACAAGTCTTAAATCAGATTAGCAGAAGCTTGCAGGGAAAATGCATATTC
Organism: Cebus imitator; assembly: GCF_001604975.1. Lineage (NCBI taxonomy): Eukaryota > Metazoa > Chordata > Mammalia > Primates > Cebidae > Cebus > Cebus imitator. The sequence goes on along the minus strand of NW_016107366.1, from coordinate 3,433,447 downwards.
TTTTTTTTTTTTTCTTTTTGAGATGGAGTCTTTCTCTGTCACCAGGTTGGAGTGCTGTGGCACAATCTCGGCTCACTGCAACCTCTCTGCCTCCCAGATTCAAGCAATTCTCCTGACTCAGCCTCCCATGTAGCTGGGACTACAGGTGCTCGCCATTACGCCCAGTTAATTTTTTTTTTTTTTAGTTATACTTTAAGTTCTGGGGTACAAAGTAAAGACGAAGTTTCACTTTGTTGGCCAGGACGGTCTCAATCTCTTGACCTAGTGATCCACCTGCCTCAGCTTCCCAAAGGGCTGGGATAACAGGTGCAAGCCACCATGCCCAGCCACATATTCTATTTTTAAAAGTATACAGTAAAGTTGGAAATATTATGCATATGGTGTATTTGTAGCAGTAGTCCCCCACTTAGGCACAATTTTATTTTCCACAATTTCAGTTATGTGTGGTCAAATGTGGTCCAAAAATGCTAACTGGAAAATTTTAGAAAGAAACTATTTGCAAGTTTTATATTGTACATTATTCTGAATATCACGATGATATCTCACATTGTCCTGCACTGTCTCACTCAAAACACGAATTATCCCTTTGCCTAGCACATCAAAGCTGTATACCCTGCCCACTCACTAGTCACTTAGTACCTCCCTTGCCTATCACATAGAGTGTTGTGATAGGCAAGATGTTCAAGTTACTCTTATTTTACTTAATAAGGACCCCAAGCGCAAGAGTAGGGATGCTGGCAATTTGAATTTGCAAAAGAGAAGCCACAAGATGCTTCCTTTAAGTGAGAAGTCAAAGTTTATCATAGATAAATATGGTTGAGGGAAAAAGCATAGAGTATACAGGATTTGGTGCTATTTGCAGGTTCAGGCATTCACTGGGAGTCTGGAACATTTTATCCATAGATAAGGGGGATCACTATACTGTTATTTCTTACAAGAAGCCAATAAAACATGAAAATTGAAGTGAGGTGTTCTGAGGGTTACTTTTGGTTGATTTAAGAAGACAGCTTTAAAAAATCTAAGTATGAGAATTGATAAATACTTACTATAAACATTTCATCACTACCATTTGTCTCTATTTGGGTTTAATGAGTTAAAAACTGCCAAATGTTGACCCTAAAGAGAAAACGAGATAGTGGAAACAATGTCTGGTTGATTTATACGTCATTCTATTGTAGAAATCCCTCTATGCAAGCCTGGAATTGTGGTTTCAAATGGTGGGGTAGGCAGAAGCACACTAAGTACTCCATGGCTAACACTCACAAGATCGTCATTTCCTTTCCTTTGAAACAACAAAGCAGAGCTCTAATATGATGTGCAATATCAGGCATGGCAGAGGAAGCATGCACAGGGTAAAGAGGGGAATGCTGCTATCTCTAGGATGTACTTACGATGTGACAATTGAGAGAGAACAAAAGATGGAATGAATAAAGTCTTTATCCTGTCAACTAGAACCACATTAAACTTAATGATTTGTATGGAAGATTTTCATTTTGAACCTGGATTTTTTCAATCCAATCCCACACTTGCTGTAGGGATGTGGTTAATGAAAAAAACAGTATGGACACATATATGCATGCACGAACACACACACACACACACACACACACACACACACACACACACACGTGCGCCAAAATCTCTTGATCTAAAAGAAAGTATCTGAACATCGAGCATTCAGACAATTTTTACAGTCATAAAACCTTTTTTTAAAAAACAAGCAAAATGACTCTAAAAGCTGAATCTCTTTTTAGTAGACTTAAAAAAAACTAATATACATATAAAAAAGACCCAAAGCATGAACTTTAAGCTCACCAAATTTATACCTAGTAAATAAACCAGCGTAACTCCAATCCACATGAAGAAAGAGAATATGATAGATACCACAAAAGCCTCCTTCACGTTCTCATCTACTTATTACCCCACCTCTAAATGTAACCATGATCTTTCCTTTCATCATTACAGATTAATATGGGCTTTTAAAAAATTCGTGTAAATAGAATCATCATATGGTCTCTGTTAAGATAGGCTTATTTTATTCAACATTATATTGAAGATTTATTTTATTACATGCCACATTAGTTTTATTTTTGGAGATTTTCTCATTGAATAAATATACCATGATTTCTTTATCCATTTTACTATTAATGAACGTCTGGTTGGCTTTCAGGTTTTGTCTATTAAAAAGGTATTATTGTTAACCTCTTAGTCCTATCTTTTGGTGCCCATATAGGGACATTTTTGTTGGGTAACTTACCAGAAATGCATTATTGCATTATTTTGAATTATAGGCTGTATCTATCTATTCATCTATCTATCTGCAAATAGTTTCTAAAGTTGCTAGAACAATTTCACCTCCCACCAGTAATGAATCCGAGTTCCTAATGCTCTTCAGCATCACCAATTCTCCTAATGCAGATATTGCTGCATATTTTCAGTGGTTTATAAGACAAACATTTGTTCCTCTTATTCACAAATCTATCAGTTGGTGAGGTTCTGCTTCAGGCTGAAGGTTTGGTTCAGGTTTTCTTTGTATGTCTTCATTTTCCTTGGTACAGGACATAGTCTTCTCATTAAAAAAAAAAAATGACAAGAGCAGCAGGTAAGAACTTTGCAATGTGCTTTAAGTCTTCTGCCCAGACTGTCACTTTGGTCCCCATTCTATTGGCAAAAGCAAGTCATATGCCCAGACCAAAAGTCAATTCTGTAAAGTATGCAATTAACTCTGCTTATTCTAATGTGAAGTATGGCAACAATCACATTGCAAGGAGCATAGATGTATATAATTCTAATACAGAGGACAGAATAATCAGGAATTTTTTTTATTTTAATCAGTATGGTAGGAATATATTGATATCTCATTGTTTATTTAAAGGGTATTTTACTAAGTATCAATGTTGGTTATGATTTTAAATGCTTATTCAATATCCAGATATCTTTTACGAAGTGACAAAGTTTTTCTTTTCATTTTCTGATTATATTGTCTATTATTTACTCTGATATATGAATATTGTGTATTCTGAATATCAGTCCTTTGTAAATTATACCTCAAAAATTTTCTACCACTATGTAGTTTATGTATTTGCCCTATTAATGGTATATTTTGATGTTCTCAACTTTAATAAGATATACATTATTTTTTCTAATGTTTCAACTTTGTTTCAAAACAAATAAATAAAATAAATAAACATAAATACTGAGTCACGGTCAAGGTTTTAGCTCAGCAGTAAGTACTTACTTTCATGTTTTAATGTTCCAATTTTTAATAATAAAATTCTATTAATTTCAGAAGATGAAAAATGATGAAGGTAAACACTGAATATCCAAAAAGTTAAAACTAGATAACCTAATCAGAGTACATTATATTGCTAGGACTGTGCTTCATTTCAGTGACTCTGCCTATATAACTGTTGGCTTTCTGAGCATTTGGACTTATTCTATAAAATTCTTACAGATTATTAGAGAGACTGTTTCTAGCTGCATGCATATACAGTATTCAGTAGACTTTAGAGAGTCAATACATTTAACTTTTAGCAAATATTAGGCCACATTTAACTTGAAGCTATAACTTGATAAATTTGGCCAAAAAAATATAAAGTTTATGCATATATTTCAAAAAAGCAAATGGAATAGATATTATAAATATTATATATTTTATTAAATAATTTATATTACATAACATATAATACATATTGCTTATAACATTATGACAATATATCATATATATGCTTTTATTTTTAAAATATCTGCTTATAATAATGCCTCTTCCCAGAATAATAAAGATGTAAATTAAAAATATATTTTGTTTGTCATTTGGTATCCTTTTTGTGATATAATCACTGTTACTATTTACTGCATATTTTTAGATTTTTAAGGGCACAGAATATTCACTTATATCAATTTATTGCATAAATGAGAATATTTTATGCACATTCCTCTGAAAGTTTCCTCTTTAATAATGTCTTAAGGGTTTTTTGCATATTAAAACATAGCTCATTCTTTTATCATATGAATAATATTCAGTGGATACTGAGTGGGTCCATAATTTATTGATTGCAGCCCTTACTCAGATATGTTTCCATTGTTCATGATAATCTACTATTACACACTATTATGATCTAAATGTGTCCTCTCAAAACATTCATATGTTGAAACTTCATCACCAATTTGATACTGGTACAATGTTGGACATCTGGGAGGCAATTAATTAGTACATAAAGATTAATGCCCTTATAAAAGACAGTTCAGATAGCTGTCAGTGCCTTTTGCTCCTTCATCTGCCTTCATCATTATCCCAAAATGATGCAGACAGAAGCCTTCCCCAGACACCAATCTAGTACCTGGATTTTGAAATTCCCAGCTTCCAAAATTGTGAGAAATACATTTCTATTATGTATAAGTTATCAATTTTTATATATTTTGTTAAAGCAGCATGAACAAACTATAACAAAATGGGTAATGAGAAATACGGTATTACAACAAGTACTTAAAAATGTGGAAGCAACTTTGGAACTGGGTAGTGGGTAGAAGCTAAAAAAGTTTGGAGGTAAATGCTAGAAACAGCCTACCTTTCCATGAATGCAGCATTAAGGGAAATTCTTGTGATGGCTCAGAAGCAGAAGAGAGCTGTAGGGACAGTCTGAATCTTCTCAGAGATTGCTTAAGTGGTTGTGATCACAATACTGGTAGAAATATGGACACTAAAGGCCATTTTGATGAGGTCTCAGATGGAAGTGGAGCACAAGATATTGAAAACTCAAAGAAATGTCATCCTTGTTATAAACTGCAAAGCACCTGGCTAAATTATGTCCTAGCGCTTTATAGAAGACAGAACTGTGAGCACTCAACTAGGATATTTGGCAGAAGAAATATCTAAGCACAATGTTGAGAGTGCAGCATGGCTTCACTTGGCTGCTTATAGAAAAATGCAAGGGGAGAGAAAAAACAGAAAAATGAAATTTATAATCCAAGGGAAGGCAGAATTTAATGAGTTGAAAATTCATAGCCTATAAAAAATGAGAAAATGTATTCCAGCAATAACACCAGGGGAGTGGCCAAGTGACTGATAAGGAGATTTATACAGCTGGGCAGAAACCAAGTGCTATTCATTAACACACACACACACACACAAATGACTCTACAGGCATTCAGAGATCTTTGAGGCTCCAAATCCATCATAGGCCCAGAGTGCCAGGGCCTCCAGGGCAGAATAGTTTCAAAGGTGGGGGGGGGCAGGGTACACAGAGGACCCTGGGGCTCACTGCCCAGGGCCACCTCAGGATTGTATTTCCCACATTCTAGCAGCATTCCTTAGACGCTCCAAGTGTGGCTCATGCAGCCTCTTTGGATTGCACATGCGTTGGTGGTAAACTTTGTTGGTTTACCACCATCCAAGTGGTGCTAACTCTGCACGTGTGCAGAATAAATGAGCTGTAAAGGCATAGCTACTCTTACCTAGATTTCAAAACATGCCTGGGACAGACTCGAGGTCCAGGAAGAGAACTGTCACAGGGGCAAAGCTGCTGCAGAGAGGCTTTACTAGAGCAATGCCTAGTGGAGCCAGGAGAGTGAGGCTACCCCTAAGACTGCAGAATGCTAGAGCCACCAGTATGCAACCATAGCCTGAGAGAACTACAGGAACAAGAACGAAGGTGTGACACCTGTGATGTTGGCTGTGCCCAGGAAAGTTGTGAAATTGGGGCTCTCAGAGCCTTGGGGCCCCAATTCCTGCCTCACTGTGTCCAGCAGGCAGGAAACAGAGTCAATGAAGATCATCCTCAAGGCTCAATATTTAATGTTGTTTGCTCTGTTGAGTTTTAGGCTTACATACTTGGAACTTATTATCCTTTCATTCTTTTCTACGTTTTCCTGTTGGATGGGACTATTTATCCTATGTCTGTCTCACCACTGTATTTTGTCACGATGTAACTCCTTTGAGTTCATATATTCATAGCTAGAGACGAATTTGCCTGAGGATTAATCAATTGTACCCTGAGTTTCATTAATGTCTGATTTAGAAATGAGAAGTATTTTGGGCTACCAAGATAAAATGGATGTATTCTGCAGATAAGAAGGACAGGAATTTGTAGGGGGCTAGGGATAAATGAACTTCTATTATTTATAAATTACACAGTTTCAGATATTTTGTTGTAATGGCATGAATTGGCTAAGACAAAATGTTGCAATAAAAATCCCACTATGCAAACAACATAGTTTTGAGCATTGAAAAAAGTCTCATCTAAATAATACAGCAAATCTACAGTGTTCTCCTTCTAAATTCATCTAGGGAGAGTTAGCGGGTAGACTTCTAGTTTTAAGTTCCTGAATACATTTTCTTTTTTTTATTGTTTTATTTATTCTTTAATATTTATCCACCTGTTTTTTATCAGTCAATATATTTTTTTAAAATCATAAACTTTCTGAAAAATATATATTTTTAAAATCAATATATTTTTTAAAAAGGAAAAGTATATATTTTTAAAAATTAATATATTTTTTAATTCATTAACTTTCTGAAAAACATTTTTTAAAATCAATATTTTTTTTATATATGAACTTTCTGGAAAATATATTGAGACATAAAAGGTAGACTGGCATAAATAAGAAAGAACAGATAATTTAAAACGATAAGCAAAATAAAAGAAAATGTATTCAATAACTTAAAACTAGAAGCCTACCTGCTAAGTCTCCCTTGAGGAACTTAGAAGGACACTGTAGAACTGCTGTATCATATGGAGCAATTTCCATATTAAATGGTTACGATATTTAAGTTGAGTATAAAAACAAAATTAAACAAGAAATATAGCCTTTAAAGATAAGGCTTCAGTAAATAACACAGATGATTTTACTATAAATACATTTGTAATATATGAAATAAACATATTTTGACATAGATATACCTTAAGCTATTATTCAGCCTTAAAAAGGGAAATCATGCCATTTGTGACAACATGAATGAACTATGAGGACATTTCCCAGAAGACATAAGCCATATAAAAATGAGAAACACTGCATAATCAAACTTACAATGGGAATCTTAAAAAAATTGAATATCTCCTTAAGCTGATAACTTCCGCAAAGTCTCAGGATACAAAATCAACGTGCAAAAATCACAAGCATTCCAATACAACAGTAATAGACAAAGGGAGAGTCAAATCACGAGTGAACTCCTATAAACAATTGCTTTAAAGAGAATAAAATACCTGGAATATGATTAACAAGGAATGAGAAGGACCTCTTCAAGGAGAACTACAAACCACTGCTCAGGGAAATAAGAGAGGACATAAACAGATGAAAAAACATTCCATGCTCATGGTTAGGAAGAATCAATGTCTTGAAAACGGCTATACTGCGCAAAGTAATTTATAGATTCAATGCTATCACCATCAAAGTACCATTGACTTTCTTCACAGAATTGGAAAAAAGAAAACATCACCACCATAAACTTCATATTGAACCAAAAAAGAGCCTGCATAGCCAAAACAATCCTAAGAAAAAAAGAAGAAGAAGAAAAAAAAAAAGCTGGAGACATCACACTATCTGACTTCAAACTATACTACAAAGCTACAGTAATCAAAACAGCATGGTACTGGTGCCAAAACAGAGACTTAGACCAACAGAACAGAACAGAGGCCTCAGAAATAACTCCTCACATCTACGGCCATCTGATCTTTGACAAACCTGACAGAAACAAGCAATGGGGAAAGGATTCCCTATTTAATCAGTTGTGTTGGAAAAACTGGCTAGCCATATGCAGAAAGCTGAAACTGGATCCCTTCCTTATTCCTTATACAAAAATTAACTCCAGAAGGATTAAAGATTTAAACATAAGACCTAACACCATAAAAACCCTAGAAGAAAACCTAGGCAATACCATTCAGGACATAGGCATAGGCAAGGTTGTTATGACTAAAACAACAAAACAATGGCAAGAAAAGCCAAATTAGGCAAATGGGATCTAATTAAACTAAAGAGCTTCTGTACAGCAAAAGAAACTATCATTACAGTGAACCAGCAACGAACAGAATGGGAAAAATTTTTTGCAAGCTACCCATCTGACAAAGGGTTAATAACCAGAATCTACAAAGAACTTAAACAAATTTACAAAAATAAAACAAACAACCCCATCAAAAAGTGGGCAAAGGATGTGAACAGAAACTTCTCAGAGAAGACATTTATGCAGCAACAAACATAGGCAAAAAATATCATCATCACTGGTCATTAGAGAAATGCAAATCAAAACCACAATGAGATATTTCATGCCAGTTAGAATGGTGGTCATTAAAATATCAAAAGACAACAGATGATGGAGAGGGTGTGGAGAAATAGGAAAGCTTTTACACTGTTGGTGGGATGTAAATTAGTTCAACCATTGTGGAGGACAGTGTGGTGATTCCTCAAGGATATAGAAATAGAAATACCACTTGACCCAGCAATCCCATTACTGGGTATATACCCAAAGAATTATAAATCGTTCTATTATAAAGATACATGCACACATATGTTCATTGCAGCACTGTTCACAATAGCAAAGACTTGGAACCAAGCTAAATGCCCATCAATGATAGACTGGATAAAGAAAATGTGGCACATATACATCATGGAATACTATGCCACCATAAAAAAAAAAAAAGATGAGTTCATGTCTTTGCAGGGACATGGTTGAAGCTGGAAACCATAATTCTCAGCAAACTGACCCAAGAACAGAAAACCAAACACCGCATGTTCTCATTCATAAATGGGTGTTGAATAATGAGAACACATGGACACAGAAAGGGGAACATCACACACTGGGGCCTTTCAGGGGTGTAGCGTTAGGGAAGGGATAGCAGGGGGCTGAGGTTAGGGGAAGGATAGAATTAGGGAAAATACCTAATGTAGATGATGAGGTGTTGGATGCAGCAAACCACCATGGCATGTGTATACCTATGCAACAAACCTGCACCCCAGAACTTAAAGTATAATTTCACACACAAAAAGGAAAAAAAAAGTCAATTAAAAAAATCATTGAATACATAGAAACCAAAAGCATAAAAGGTGCTTTACCAGAATTGAAGGAGTAGAGGAAATCAGAACATATATAGCAAACAGTACAAACATGCAGTTATTTAAGATGAGCAAGTCTAGGATGTACAGCATGAGGACCATAGTTGATAATATGTGATAGATACAGGAAGTTTGCTAAAAAATAAAAATAAATTAATTTTTTGAGATGATTGATGTTAATTTATTTGACTTTAGTTATCACTTCACTATATATATGTAGATAAATCATCAAGTTTTACACCTTGAATATATATAATAAAATTTAAAAAGATAATAAAAATAAAGGCAATATATATATCAATAAATAGAAAATAATTCAAAAAAACTAAATATACAAGGAAATATTGCCATTCTGATAGATAAAATGTCTAAAGCATACTGAAGATCAATTAAATATAAATCTTTTTTTTTAACATTTTTAATTCCTTTATTTTCTTTTTTAGAATTTCAAAGCTTTCAGACACTGCTACCAAAAAAATCACAATAGATTTTTTACCTGGTTGTTACACATTATAAATGATCTCATAGTAAATCATTAATCACTGGGATGTACATTTTATAAGGACAGAGACATTTATCAAGTCTGTTCACTGCACCCCCAGCACCTACTCCCGGCATATTATCAGTTTAAAATAATATGTTAAATATAAATTTTTAAATATTTAGTAGGAGAATGAAATATACGAAAGGGGCAAACAACAAGATGCAATGGAAGCATTCATTAATAATTTGACTTCATAACAAATGAAAAATCAAATACAAATATATAGAACTGATGTAATAAATCTTCATACATTCTGGGACTACCCACATAAAATAAGTGTATTAGGCAATCTCGTGTAGACCATGAACTACTACTATATGTGAAATACAATTATAGGCACTGGTAGTTCTAAGTAATATACTCCTTAAATTAAACAAGCTGAATTTATGACTGAAAATGACAAAATTATAAGTGTTGCACTTAATGTAATTATCTAGGAAATTTAGGAATATGACCTGGAAACAAAAGTCATTTTAACAGGAAGGTAATACATAAAAACAGAAAAACATAAATACTTTTGTATTTGCAGCATCCAGTAAAAACTGAAATAGAAAAGTATCCTCATCCACAGTGACAAAAATATTATAAAATACCTATTTATGTGTTTTAGTGTAGATAATAATTACTAAACTATAATGAGAATAAAAACATAATTAGCAGAGCAGCCTATCATGTTCTCAGATAAGAATAGGTATTGTAAACATATCAATAAAATTATCCTTATACATACACAAATAATGTAATCTAAAAAATTTAAAAATAATTTTGGAACTTCATATCAGGAATATAAAAATGTCAAAATGCTTTTTAGAAAATATTGAGGAATTGAAGTTCGTACTGCTAAATAATTAAATAAAATATAACTAATAGCTTAAAAAGTAATACTAGGACTATAATGATGAGATCAATCAATGAAACCAAACGGAATAGAAGTATAAGGTGTGTGTGTGTGTGTGTGTGTGTGTGTGTGTGCATGAGTGAGTTAAAGTGATTTTTTGTTTAAGTATTTGTAGAAATTCTAGAATATTATATAATACAGTAGATATACAATTACAAAAACATGGGTAAATAATTTTTAGTTAACTGTGTTTAAGTGATTTATTAACTCTTTGGAAATAATGATATATTATGTATAACCATGATAAAATTAAAAAGAAGATAAAATAACATCTGTGGTGTTTAGATTTGAAGTGATCTTTGGTCTTCAATGATGGAAAGACAATAAGGGTGTAACCATATAATGTAAGATTAAGTCCATTAATGCAAAATAAGAATTATTTGTTGTAGATTTTTTTGTCGTAGATTTTTCTGTATGGGGTTGCAGGACACATATGAGTCTTTTTTTTTTTTTTAAGTGTAGCAATTTATCTTTGTCTTTTAAGGGAATGCAAGTCAAGATGCATTTTCATTTCACCTGCAGGCTGCTGGATAAGATTACATAATATGCTATTTCCAGTGGTGCCACCCATTCTTGTTAGGCTTTGCATTTCCTATATTCTGTCTATCATTTGTGTAAAGAGGAGTGAGTTGCTTTCTCTGACATTTCATAGAACCAGGTAGGCATGAAGTCTGGCAATAGAACAGCAGTGACTGACATTATCCATAATTCAACTTGCAGACAAGGGTTGTTTGATCAATAAAAGCAATCTTTTGACACAAACGACAATTTATTCTTCATTGATTGTCAAATGATGAGTAATATCCTGCATCTGGCATTCTTGCCTCTTATACATTATCCTGTGGCTCCATTTCTGTTGTTGACTGATTCTTGACTATAATTATAGGTTTCTTGCCTTATTCAAAGTGGGTAGAACAGAATTTATTTTTCACTTTATCCACATATTAACACTTGAAATTTGATTTATATCTTAAGACTCAATTTTTCTTTTACAGTTTTTTTTATAAAGTGCTCCCTGCAATGAAATCACTGATTACAAAATAGATTTATCTAATTAGCTTTTGCCTGTAGCATGTCCGGCAGCATCTCCAAGAGCAGTGTAATTAGCCTTGTCATTGTTCCTTGGAGTCTTGAAGAGCTATTTCAGGTGTGCTCACTATGTACATGTCCTTTTCTGCTTTGCCTTCATTTTGTTCTAAATGCCTCATGGTGCCTGTGGAAGGTTTGTTATCACTCTCTCTGCTGATTGCCTGTGCAGGCATCTCCAGAAACAAAGGAGGCAACTTTACATATTGCTATGCTTAAGGACTGCACTGCCTTCTTCAAATTGACTCCTTAGATTAATGCATTCTTCTGTGTGACACTAATTCTTCTGCAGGATGATTGCTGCCTTTAGGAAGCAATGATACATACAAACACAGGTGTAGAATTTTTTAAACAACATCTCCCAGAAATTTCCATTAAGAAATAATAAATAAATGAATAATGAATGAATGAATGAATGAATGAATGAAAGCTTCTCTATTCCCTGCTTGCACACCCTTGTTTTCCCTTTGGGCTCAGGAGCTTCTCCATTAACAAATCTTAGTGACATATGATTTTGTCAGAATTGCCTCTTTCTACAGAAGACTGAGGCTTTGCTATTGTACCATGCTTTCCTGAGTCAAATCTTTCATTTCTCAATTCTCAACAAAGGGTAATCTAGTAAACCCATATGGAAATAAACCCACAGGGAATCTCTACTTAGGCCAATTAACTATTTTTAGGTATCTCTGACAGGATTTACACTAAAATTGGAACACTGGTCATACTTACCTTCTTGAAATAGTATTTTGTTTTTAATAGAGAATACCCAGTTGTTGTGGAAAAGTGAAATGCATATAATAGAATTAGGGAAATACGTGCAACCATATGTCTCAGAATTAATCGGTAACTTTGTGTGAGTTAACAGTTGATGAATAAATAGAAAAATATAGTTATATGCAGCAAGATATATATTATATACATTGATAGACTAATACTGTATGTTAATAAATAAATTGAATTAAATATTGTATATTGTGTTATTAACCAGTATTTTCCAGTTAACATTGTAACATGAGAGCTATTCTGTTAATAAATGTCATTCCACATTTTTATTACTAGTAGTACTTTTATTAAGAATAACTGTAACAATAACCATAGCTGAAGTCTGATGTGTGTTTTTTATATGCCACCATACTGTATCCCAAATGCTTTATATACACCAGCTCATTCATTTGTCTTGACCTCCCCTTGAGTCACACACATGCTATTAGTATTACTACTTTAGAGATATAAAATAAGAATTCAGGGCTTTCTGGTAGTACACAATAGTTCTCAGATAGCAAGTGTTCCTTCACAGAAGAAAAAAGAGAAATGCTCAACATAATATGACACTTGGACCTATTAATCCTTAAAAACAAAAAGTAAAACAAGAATGGTATATCTTCAATTCATCCACAATATTTTCAAATTAAATGTGTATTTTGTTTAGTGGTTGAATGTGAGATTGTAGTTATCCTTATATAATGTTGGTGAGGTTGTAAGTTACAGCAGCAATTTGGGGCTACAAATCAAAATTTAATTGGTAGAAATGTACACATAATATCTTTAGACATTGTCCAATGGTTGATGCAATAGAATTTGCAGCCCATGACTTTTCATAACAGTGCTAAATTTAGAAACAAGTTAAATGTCCTGTAATTGTACATTTATATACTTGGCTATTGCAAAATTATCTCCCATTGATATAAATATTTTTACTATGTTGATAAGCAGAAATGACTATTGTTGAGCGGTAAGGCTGTCACAAGATTCTATGTTTTTCTTGATACATTTGTACCTAAATTTTACACAAAAGAATGAAAAGTTGGTAAAGGAGAAAATACATTTAATTTGCAAAAATCCTAATTTATACTTCCAACATTTTTATATGAAGTGATCTCATCTACTAGTGTCATTACTTAAATTTAAAAATATATTTTAAATGATTTTGAGATTTTATATGAAGATTTCCAATGTATATTTGAATTTATTCTCTAAAATTTGATAAACAGTTAATCCCGATACTTTTAGAAATATTTATTCTTTCGTCATTACTTAATGATGCATCCTTGATTGCATATTAAATGTTTCATGCTCTCTTCCTGGGTTGTATAGTGTATTCCACTGAATTAACTGTCATATTGCCTCAGTTTTACAGTGTTTTAATTAATTTCTAAAATTACAATTTCAAGAGATTTCTAAATGCTAAAATGCCATGTTTTCTATTCATTACTAAGTTTTTATTTCTAATGTTGAAAATCATATTCCACGCTTTAATTACAGGACATAATTCATTACATTTGGCCAATAACTTGACATTTGACAAAGCAAATTCCTATACATCATCCTACAATTTGATAAAACCACTGTCGGGAGGGTGTGGTGGCTCATGCCTGTAATTCCAGCACTTTTTGGGAGGCCAAGGTGAGCAGATCATGGGTCAAGCGATCAAGACCATCCTGGCCAACATGGTGAGACCCCATCTCTACTAAAAATACAAAAATAAGCTGGGTGTGGTGGTGCATGCCTATAGCCCAGGTACTTGAGAGACTTAGGGAGAAGAATTGCTTGGCAGCTGACATCATGCCACTGCACTCCAGCTGGGTAACAGAGTGAGACTCTGTCTAAAACCAAAACCAAAACCAAACAAAAAAAAAACACAGTCAATGAAGTGCTAATATGATTCTTTAACAGATGAGCAAACTGAGGATCGTTGAGGTTATCAGCTGAAGAAGTTATTACATTGTGAAAATTGATTTTTATCTAATTTATGTATTTCATTGAACCTCAGAGGCTAGCGATGGTAAGATATACCATTATTTTACATATCAAAAAATAAAAACGTTAATTAAATCATGAAAGAGAGTATTCAGATCACTTAAAACTTATACTTTAATCTTTTTTTTTTTTTTTTTTTGAGATGGAGTTTCACTCATGTTACCCAGGCTGGAGTGCAATGGCGCGATCTCAGCTCACTGCAACCTCTGCCTCCTGGGTTCAGGCAATTCTCCTGCCTCAGCCTCCTGAGTAGCTGGGATTACAGGCACGCACCACCATGCCCAGCTAATTTTTTGTATTTTTTAGTAGAGACGGGGTTTCGTCATGTTGACCAGGTTGGTCTCGATCTTTTGACCTCGTGATCCACCCGCCTCGGCCTCCCAAAGTGCTGGGATTACAGGCTTGAGCCACCGCGCCCGGCTACTTTAATCTTAATGAAAAAACAATCTGTGGATTATTTTACACTTGATTTTTGTCATATATTGAGGATGTTCTACATGCAAATTAATTTATTTAAATGTTGAGTGTTTATAATGTTTATAATTATTTTAGGTGAAAGCAAGATCATTGTAGAGGCAAAGAAACAAAAGAATAGCTATTCCATAGGCAGAGCAGCCCCAATGGCTGCTGTTTGACTAACGTTTATATTTTTAAATACATTTTAAACAATAAAATGCTCTGTCTCTAGAAGTCTCTCTCTACATATGTATACAAATATATATATACAAAATATCACATATATACATAAAGTTATATATATAATTGTGTGAAACTAACAATGTAGATAATTTGAATTATGATAATATGAACAGCTATGAGCACATTTGCACACTTATAGGGATTAAGGGAACATTATATTACTGTTTTTGCAAATTCAGGATTTCAGTTGGTGTTGATTGTAAGGCTAATTAAGGACAATAAAATGTGAAAAAAAATACACATGTTTGAGTCAGTGAGATAAACTGTTTTTTATGCTTTCATCTCTAGGTCAAAGGCAATTACTTTCTATCTAGTATTATTCAGGCTCTAATGAACATAACTGAAAAAAATATTTAAAACTTAGTAACATTAGATTTTTTAGCACCTTTGACTTTCATTAGTTGTACAGGATTAACAAATATTTTAGTGTCTAACATTTGCCAAAGTCTAAAATGGTTTTGAAGCCCTCAGAAATATGTTTTTCTGAAAAGGCACATGCATCATGTCACATTATTTTTCAAAAACATAATATAAATTCTGAAACCTAGAAAAAGGTCATGTTAAAAAATGAGACACAACGGTAAAAGAAAATTTCAGGCAAATCCCTCTGATGAACATTGATGCAAAAATCCTCAATAAAATACTGGCAAACCAAATCCAGTAATCAAAAAGCTTATCCACCACGATCAACTTGCCTTCATCCCTGGGATGCAAGGCCACTTCAATATACGCAAATCAATAAATGTCCATCACATAAACAGAACCAATGACAAAAAATACAAAAAATTAGTTGGGCATGGTGGCGCATGCCTGTAATCCCAGCTACTCAGGAGGCTGAGGCAGGAGAATTGCCTGAACCCAGGAGGTGGAGGTTGCGGTGAGCTGAGATCGCGCCATTGCACTCCAGCCTGGGTAACAAGAGCGAAACTCCATCTCAAAAAAAAAAAAAAATCACGTGATTATCTATAGATGCAGAAAAGGCCTTTGATAAAACTCAACACCATTTTATGCTAAAAACACTCAATAAACTAGGTATTGATAGATCATATCTCAAAATAATAAGAGCTATTTATGACAAACCAACAGCCAATATCATATTGAATGGGCAAAAACTGGAAGCATTCCCTTTGAAAACTGGCACAAGGCAAGGATGCTCTCTCTCACCATTCCTATTCAACATAGTATTGGAAGTTCTGGCAAAGGAAATCAGGCAAGAGAAAGAAATAAAGGGTATTCAAACAGGAAGATAGGAAGTCAAATTGTCTCTGTTTGCAGATGACATGATTGTATATTTAGAAAACCCCATTGTCTCAGCCCTAAATCTCCTTAAGCTGATAGCAACTTGAGCAAAGTCTCAGGATATAAAATCAATGTGCAAAAAATCACAAAGCATTCCTGTACATCAGTAATAGACAAACAGCCAAATCATGAGTGAACTCCCATTCACAATTGCTACAAAGACAAAATATATAGGAATACAACTTACAAGGGATGTGAAGGACCTCTTCAAGGAGAACTACAAACCACAGCTCAAGGAAATAAGAGACGACACAAACAAATGGAAAAATATTCCATGCTTATGGATAGGAAGAATCAATATGGTGAAAATGGCCATACTGCCCAAAGGCATTTACAGATTCAATGCTATTCCAGTTAAGCTACCATTGAAATTCTCCACAGAAATTGAACAAACTACTTCAAATTTCATATGGAACCAAAAAAGAGCCCACATAGCCAAGACAATCCTAAATAAAGAGAACAAGTCTGGAGGCATCACGGTACCTGACTTCAAACTATATGATTGGCTACAGTAACCAAAATGGCATGGTACTGGTACCAAAAGAGATATATACACCAATGGAACAGAACAGAGAACTCAGAAATAACACCACAAATCTATAACTGTTTGAACTTTGACAAACTTGACAAAAACAAACAATGAGGAAAGACTTTCTATTTAGTAAATGGTGTTGGGAAAACTGGCTAGCCATATGTAGAATATTAAAACTGGACCCCTTCCTTACGCCTTATACAAAAATTTACTCAAGATGGATTAAAGACTTAAATGTAAGACCTAAAACCATAAAAACCCTAGGAGAAAACCTAGGCAATACCATTCAGGACATAGGCATGGGCAAAGACTTCATGACTCAAACACCAAAAGCAATGGCAACAAAAGCCAAAATTGACAAATGGAATCTAATTAAACTAAAGAACTTCTGTACAGCAAAAGAAACTATCATCAGATTGAACAGGTAACCTACAGAATGGGAGAAAATTTTTGTAATCTATCCAGCTGACAAAGAGTTAATATCCAGAATCTACAAAGAACTTAAACAAATTTACAAGAAACAAACAAACAATTCCATTAAATAGTGGATGAAGGATATAAACAGACACTTCTCAAAGAAGAAATTTATGCAGCCAATAAACATATGAAAGAAAGTTCATCATCACTGATCATTAGAGAAATGCAAATCAAAACCACAGTGAGATACCATCTCACACCAGTTAGAATAGCAATCACTAAAATGTCAGGAAACAACAGATGCTGGAGAGGATGTGTGAGAAATAGGAAAGTTTTTACACTGTTGGTGGGAGTGTAAATTAGTTCAATCATTGTAGAAGACAGTGTGGTGACTCCTTAAGGATCTAGAAACAGAAATACCATTTGAACCAGCAATCCTATTACTGGGTATATATCCAAAGAATTATAAATTATTTTACCATAAGGCACATGCACACATATGTTTATTGTGGCACTGTGTACAATAGCAAAGACTTGGAGCCAACTTAAATGCCCATTAATGATGGACTGGATGAGGAAAATGTGGCACATATACCCCATAGAGTGCTATGCAGTCATAAAAAAGGATGACTTCATGTCCTTTGTAGGGACATGGATAAAGCTGGAAAACATCACTCTCAGCAAACTAACACAAGAACAGAAAACCAAACACCACATGTTCTCACTCATAAGCAGGAGTTGAACAGTGAGAACACAGGGACACAGAAAGGGAACATCACACACAGGGGCCTGTTGTGGGGTGTGGGGCTAGGGGAGGGATAACATTAGGAGATATATCTAATGTAGATGATGGGTTGATGAGTGCAGCAAACCATGGCACATGTATACCTATGTAACAAACATGTACATTCTGCACATGTATCCCAGAACTTAGAATATATATATACACACACACACGTGTGTGTGTGTGTATAATATATATATGTGTATATATATATATACTGACACGTATCTCCACAGTATTATGTAACTAAATGTTTTCATTTATTCTCAAGCTAATTTTCTATCTGATTTATATGTTGCAACAAATTCAATTCAGTTCCCTTGATCGTGTCTGGCGGTTTCCCACTTTTTGCCCTTTTCATGATGGTTTCTCTTTACCCAGGTTCATCCTTTACCTTCATTTTTCAAAAAAAATCTGGCTTTCTACCTCTTATCAAAGTCATGTTTTTCTTAAGGTTATATTTAGCTACCCCACTGGATATGATATCTCTGAGAGGGTTCCTAACACATATCGTCAATTTTGCACATTGGGATATTGGTGTGTAGAGTTTATTATATGACTATGTTAATGTGTTTAAATGGCAAGAATAGAATTAAAGTAAGGCTCAAAAGATGAGGACTTTTATATTAAGTTCAACTATTTCTTATTAGCTATATATTTTCTTAGAATCTTGTTTGCTATATGCAAGAACAAATGATAGGATCTGTAATGATTGGCTTAAATGTCTATTGAAAGGCATAAAAATATATTAATAAGTGCTTTGATATCTTTAATTATAGAAATACGCAGTGTTTCTTATATCAGGATAGAAGAAAAAAATAACTTATGACCATATGAAATGAGTATTAACTTAGAGAATAAATGAAAATAAAATGCTCCAGAGAAAGCTGGAAATGGCATATTTACTTTTAGTAAAGAGGAGCAAGAAACATCCATTTGGGAAGTAAACAATAATAAAGTATATGGATATAGACAAAGGTTAAGACATTTAGTACACCTGCTTGGTTTTATTTTGCTCAATTATTAAAATTAAATTGTATTAATGGTTTTCAATTCACATCTCACACATATCAAGAAAAGCTGCAAAAGTGTTTCTTGTGATAATGTTTGCTATTTATTTAGGTACAACCCTAAGAAATATAAATCATTAGAGCAAACTGGAAACCAACAGAATGGGAAAAAATTTTTGCAATCTACCCATATGACAAAGGGTTAATATCCAGAATCTACAAAGAACTAAAACAGATATACAAGAAAAAAACAAACAACCCCATTCAAAAGTGGGTGAAGGATATGAACAGACACTTTTCAAAAGAAGACATATATGAGGCCAACAAACATGAAAAAATGTTCATCATCATTGGTCATTAGAGAAATGCAAATCAAAACCACATTGAGATACAATCTGATGCCAGTTAGAATAGTGATCATTAAAAAATCTGGAGACAACAGATGTTGGAGAGGATGTGGAGAAATAGGAACACTCCTACACAGTTGGTGGTAGTGTAAATTAGTTCAACCACTGTGGAACACAGTGTGGTGATTCCTCAAAGATCTAGAAATAGAAATTCCATTTGACTCAGCAATCCCATTACTGGGTATATACTCAAAGAACTATCAATCATTCTATAAAGACACATGCACACCTATGTTCATTGCTGCCCTGTGTACAATATCAAAGACTTGGAACCAACCCAAATGCCCATCAATGATAGACTGGACAAAGAAAATTACACATAGATATACACCATGGAATACTATGCAGCAATAAAAATTGATGAGTTCATGTCCTTTGTAGGGACTTGGATGAATCTGGAAGCCATCATTCTCAGCAAACTGACACAAGAACAGAAAACCAAACACCATATGTTCTCACTCATAGGTGGGTGTTGAACAATTAGAACACATGGACTCAGGGAGAGGAGCATCACACACTGGGGGCAGTTTGGGGGGTAGGTGAGGGACAGTGGGATGTGGGGAGGGTGGGGAGGGTTAACATGGGGAGAAATGCTGGATATAGTATACACCTAAAGTAAAATTTAAAAAAAAAAAGAAAAATATAAATCTTGTCTAGCTGTACCTTCAATGCAATATTTCAGAACTGGTTATTCACAAAAGAAGCCTATTTGAATGGGCACTGTTGAAACTTTCATTTACAAAGTTAATTTTAAAAATTAACATTAAATATCTTTTAAAACAAACTTATTTTAGAACAGTTTTTAAATTGCTAGATCACGGAAATCAAGGCTGCCGTAAGCTGAGCTGTGATCGCACCACTGTACTCCAGTGGGTGGCAAGGCCCTGCCAAAAAAAAAAAAAAAAAAAGAACAGTTGTTAATTTACATAAAAGTTTTGAGGAGAGTATGTGGGTTCTCATAAGCTCCATTTTCGACTTCTGTTATTGTTTACACCAGGTATTAGTATGGTGCATTTGTCACAACTAATGAATAACAAATAGATATTGATACATTATTATTAACAACATTCACACTTAACTGAGATTTCCTTGGTTTTTAACATGTCTTTTTTTTTTTTTTCTGTGCCAGGATACCATATTACATTTAAGTATCCAGTCTCTTAACAGCTTCTCACTGTTTCTTGTTTGTGATGACCTCAACAGTTTTTAGAAACACTGTGTAGATACTTTGTATGTTCTTCATTTAGGGTTTGTCTGATACTTTTCTCTTTATTATGCGATGGTTATGAGTTGTGAGAGAAAGACCCCAAAAGTAGTCAAGTGACATTTTTATCATGCACTTAAGGTTACATACGTTCAGCGTGACTTTTTATTGCTGTTAACCTTTATCATCTGGTATGTTTGTATTTTTTGTTGAAAGCTGGTCATACAACATTGGATAACAGGTAAATGGGCCCTTAGTATGAGGAGTCATAATTTTCCGGCTAGAAGTTTGTTTGTGTTTAATATTTGCCGTATTTGTAGGTGAAAGTCTTCAAATAATCTTAGTGTCCTTGCTTTTGTCTGTCCTCTTGACTTTGGGCGTCCCTAAGTATTTCTCCTCAGAAAAAGTCTAACAGTGCAACCCATGGCTATTATACTGAAGCCCCATTGGTGTGGCAGTTTTGGGGGGGAGGGGCATCCTATAACCGCCCAATTAAGTTTCAGTCTTTTAATTGCTCGTGTCTTGGGTCTTTGGCTTTCAGAAGTATTGCCAGTGGTTACTTTCTTCACACTGATGCGTTTTCATTTCCCAGTCTACAGCATTTCCAGTCTATGCCTTGTACTCTATTTATTATATTCTCTCCCCTCTTTGATGAGAAAAGAAGGCTGGAGGGGACTGGACTAATGAGAAGTTTCTTTTCCAAGCTGGAATAAGGCAAATTCCTTTCCCCTGGAGGGTTGGTCTTTATAAAGAAAGATACGGGTGTTTTTCAGTCTTCTCTTCCCCCTTTCTGTAGGAGTTGTACCTGTATCTTTCTCCAAACTTCACCACAGTAACATGATCAAATTCCTGACAGGAAAGCCCACCAAAAACTACCCTCTCCTGAAAACAAAAGCAAACAAACAAACTCACACTAGCCACCCATAATGTATGAAATTGACCAATCAAGTAATTTATGACTCCAGGAGTTTTTATCCAAGTGAAGCAGGTCTAATGATGTGTCTTGCTGCATGTGCCTACTTTTCCTGATGTGGAAATCTGGCCTCTGAACTAAGTTCTCTAATGGGTCCTAGGAAATGTTCATTTTCAGTTCATTTTTAGTTTGTCCAGCTTTTTATTGTGGGGAATGGGCTCTTTATATGTGAGGCTCTTTTACATGTGAGAAGGCTTTACATGTGAGCTGAAACCAGAAGTGTCAAGTGATTTTTATTTATTTATTTTTGAGACAGTCTTCCTCTGTCACCCTGATGGGAATCCAGTGGGGTGATCACAGCTCACTGCAGCCTTGATCTTCCAAACTCAAGTGATCCTCCTTGTTCAGTCTCTCTAGTAGCTGGGACTGAGCTCAAATGATCATCCTACCTTGGCCTCCCCAAGTGCTTGGATTACATGCATAAGCCACCACACCTGGCCCGCAAATGACTTTTAATGTCATAATAAAATATTCCTAATAAAATTTTTAATGAAAACAAAATAGATATTAAACTGCCCATGGAAGATGGCTTCACTCCCATTCAAATAAAAGCCACACAATTAAGAAAAGCCATCTGAAACAAAGTGTAATAGTGCAAATATCCTGGTTTAATTTTCCATTTTCTTTCCTGTTTATTCAGACTGTTTTGTTTGTTTTATAATTAGTGTGTATTAAATAAAAGCAGAAGAAAATTAAAATGTTTCTGTATAATGGTTTTAAACAAAACTAAAAAAAAAGAGTAAAATATGTCATAAGAGAGTAGGACAAAGACTTCATTATACTGCCTATTGTCAATGTGTTCTCATTTTTACAAAATTCTGAAAGTAAGAACATAGGTGATAGCAAGGCTTCACCATGTACCAGTGGAAAACTTTCTAGTTGACACTGACTTGTCATTTACTTCTAGTCCAATTTACTTGTTTATTGTTCATTTACCTTATTCAATTTGTGTGATGTCCTGCTACCAGAGGACTTCACTGTCAGATAACCTCAAATCAATGTTAAAATGGTGCAATGAAAGTTATAAATGTAATCATGCCACTTTTCTAGTGAACTTTACTTCCTTTAAACAAAATAATATGGAGTTCTAGAAGATTAGCTGCCTCATTTCAATCTCCTGTTTTTTCAGTTTCACATTATATCTCAATTCTCCTCCCCAAGATGAAAATACATGCAATGCCACATACAGGCCAGGACTTTCTTCTTTGTGTCCTCACAAATGTTGAAAATTCTGACTGGAATCCCTTTTTATTACCTTGGGAAATATTTCATATTTGATTATAATGTTTTAATGCATCAAAAGAGAATAAATGATGCATATAAATTTTACCACCCAGGCCAAGACATCGTTTCCTTCTCTGTGTTCCTGGATATAGTCCTGAATTGACGAATGTTACATTGCTTTGTCATGATTAACTATTTATCTGTGGGTTTTCCTATAACCGCCTTCAGATATTTACTCTAAGTAACATTTTTAATAAAACCTTCCTGGTCGACCTAGTTTAAATGTTACTTCCTCTCCCTCACACTCTCTATGTCCATCTTCTGTTTATTTCTATATATCATTTATCATTTATCTCCTGTTTTACATATATACATACTCTTTACTTTTTAAAAAGTCCATAGTCTCTTCAGCCTGACTTCTTTCACTTATCATAATGTATTTAAAATTCATTGACATGGTTTTGTGAATCAGTACTGCATTTATTATTATCAATAAGTAACATCTTACTGCATGGTATGCCCTATTTTGTATCCATTGATCAGTTGAAGCATTTTTGGTTCATTTCCAATTTGGGACATTATGTAAAAAGCTGCCATAAACATTTGTATATAGTCCTTTAACAGAGATACATTTTCACTTTGGGGTAAAAACAGGAGTGTAGCTGCTGGAGCACAGGCAGAGAATATTATTTGAAAACTGACAAATGGTTGGTTTAATTACCTGTGTCATTTTGCATCCTCACCAGCAATTTATGAGATTGAAAGATGCTCTGCACTCTGTCTCAAACTTGGTATTGCCAATTGAATAATGACAATAATGAGAATGTCTTTTATTTTGAACATTCTAATAGGTGGATAGTGGAATCCCACTGTAGTTTTTGTATGCCTTTATCACTAATGATGTTGGACTCCTTTGAAAATGATAATTTTCTATCCATGAGGATAGAGTACCTGGATTGAGCTAATGAGGTTTGATCCATGTTCACAGAAGCTAAAGTACCTTGTGGTAGGTCACTTGGTGTCAATTCAATGCACTGTTGATATATCCAATTCTGAGTGGGTAGTGGGAATTGGTGTTTTATCCTTATACCACCCTGTCCCATAAACACCAAAGGGGATTTGCTGAGAACATAGACAGAAGTGTTAGTGGAACATGAGTAACTAAAATCTTTGTCGTTGCCATGAGGGAGCGTGTCAGGACTTAACATGACTGCTTCTGTCTGCCGACATATCAAGTGTTTACTATATGAATACGATCCGCTTGGTTGGCAATTAAGAAGTTTCAGTCTCAGTGGAACTGAGTACAGTGTTAACATAGCTGCACTATAAAGGGTGTTTGACGAACCCCAGCCAAATTCAGAGGATTACTAGCCAAATAAATTTCTTTGTGTTATATGGAAAGATTCACAACACCCAATCTCTTCAGTAGTCAATAAAAGTATTGCAGTGTGTTTGCCTCCACCACCAAAAAGGGAGATCCAGCATCTCATTGGGCTTTGTGTATTAAAGACAGTGTGTGCCTCACTTGAGCTGTGACCTAGTGCTTGACGCATTACTGAAAGTAGGAGAAAGAGCCAGCCACCACTCTGGAGGTGATAAAAACATGAGCATGAACAAGAATCTGTCTCTTAAGAGGTGGATGATGAGGAGCACGGAACCATGTGAGGTGTCTGACACACAGGCCATTACAATTTTTTATTTCTTTCTATGAGTTGTAAGCACAAATAAGGGATATGTAATGCTATAAAAGGATATTTAAAAATGAGCATTTATTTGAAGTCTCTTATTGATTAAATTGCAGAACCGTATGTATCATTATCTTTTTAATTTACTAAAGTCACTTAAAAGTTTCTTGAAATAACATTTCCTATATCAGAGCAGTAGAATAAGGAAATATCATCTTTCTTAAAAAAGGCAATCTTATATAAAATAATGCATTACATTTTGTTCTTCTAGGAACTATGAATTATAGACAGTATAATTTAAATTCTGGGGAGAATTTTAGGCCAATATTGAAGAGTGGGAGGCAATTTCTGCAGTTTATTTTTTTTTCTCCAGATATGACAAACAAATTTGATAAACTGGTCAGAATTATATTTAGGTCGACTGGTAGTATTTTACCTGCTCATGATCTTTACTTATAGGCTAACAGCTGTGACATAGTTCTTCTAAGAGCTGTTACACTTTTAGAACAAATTATTCAATAATTCATCTAATTTAATACGGCAATTTTCTTAACTAAGCCTTAGCTGATGTTGCACATGTATTTATAACTTTTACAGTCACAGTTGGGAATATGTGTGCACAGAACAAAGCAAGTAACTTCTGTTTCCACTTCAAGAATTTGCAATGAGTGTAATTTGAATGACAGTAAGCATTGTGAATATATTTGTTTTTCTGCTTGGGGAAGAGAAATAAGTAAGTCAAGCACTTACAATGTCAAACTCTTTCTTTGCAAGAGAATATTCAATATTCCAATAATACTCTGAATGTTCATAATATAATGATTGAATTTGTGAAGAATGGTTAAAAATTGATAATAAAAGTAAACGCAGAGTGATATTATCTTATTTTTAATTATCACTTTTATGTCAATATATTTAAAGAAAGTTCTAACTGAAAGTTTATTTCTCTTCACCATTGTCATATTTTCTGTTTTCTTTTCTGAGTAACCAAGTAGAATTAACTGTAATCATTTTGTCAAGCTTGTGCATTCCATGCTGTCAGTGATAATTTTTCCTTGAACCTTTATTAGTAATTTCAAGTCAAGTACTGCACTCTGAAAGAGCTTCAAATCATGAGCAGCAAACTCTTCAAGAAGACTGCCTCTTAGTTACCCCATGTAGAATCAGCAGATTCCCTCAGTAACAACATGGAGTCAAAATAGCAGCATTTTTCTTCATTTCATTAGTAATTGAAAAAAATCGGCTTTTGAGGCAACTCAAATATTAATCCGTCACTTTTTCAATGGCCATTTATACAAGTAAATAAATAGCTTATTTCTCCTCTTCTCTTCCCTTCTACAAAAGTTGCCCGGGAACATGTCTTTTGGTTTGCATGTCGACCAACTCTTGGTACAAGTGGTTTATTAAATTTCAAAACTTTATTACACTAGGTAAGGAATTCACAGTTCATTTCTGAGGAGACAGATGAGAGAGTCTGTTTTCTTCTTGATAAATATATCAGCCACTACAATCCTTACTGAGTGTGACAAGCTACACTCTTAACTCACACCTATTCTTCTTCTACCTCCTACATACACATTAACTCTCATATTTTCTGCAAATTCCCTATACCCATTTTCTTATTTATAAAGTCAGAGAGAATATTTAATAAACAGAGATATTTACATCTATATTCTATATAGACAGATATATAGTTAATAGTGGTGAAATAACATTTATAGTTTTCAACAATTCTTTGATTTGAAAATTCTTATTTGGTTCAGTCATCCCACTAATTTATTTTTTTCAGTTCTTTACTGGAAATGAACTTATATATTTTTCTTTTTTCCATATGACAATTATTTTCTTCTCACTGTTTATAACTTGCAGATAATCATCTACATATGCAACTCAAGTATATCATGCAATACAACTTTCTGCAATGGCAAAAATAACCAATATGGTATCCACTGGTCACAAGGAGCTGTTGAAAACTTGAAATAGGCTAATGTGACTTAGTGTTTAACATTTTAAGCAATTTAATTTTAATTATGAATAGCTACCTATGCCTACTATACTGGGCAACACAGTTTTAGAAACTAAACTTTATTTTCAAAAGCACCACTTAAAAATACAGCTCTTAAGTCAAATAAAGTGCAGTTAATCTACAATTTAAATCAATTATCTATAATATCCTAATTTAATTTTGTGCTATATAGGAATTTTAGATGTGTCCATATATTAGTATATTTTGCCATAAACAAGTGAAAACATTGTATTTATCTTTATTTTTCTTAGTAAAATTTCTTCAAATAAATATTTTCACATTTTAAGAGAAAAATCAGGGAGGCAGGGAGACATTTGAAAACATCTGCTCTAATTTTGTATACTTCAATGCTTCCCCCATCTCTTTTTTTGTCTTCATTTTAAAAAAGGAAGCAAAGTAAGAACTGTATTAGCTCTCATGACTATAGAGCAACAATGTGATTGATTTGTTGAGGGATAAGGCCTTCTACGTAGAACTCTGTAGGCTAAACATATTCAGTCCTAGTCAGTAACTGGAAGGGAAAGCTTCTTTAGGATAAAAATAAAAATTTAATCAAAACAAAATGAGTTTAACTTTTTTTTATATTTTTTACAGCAACAAAGCAAAGGAAAAGAGTATGCTTTGTTTTAGAAAGGAGTTAACAAATGTTTAAGAATATTTAACATAAAAAATCATTTTATGTGAACAACATTTTCCTGAGGACCAAAATCCGGCAGAGACTGTACAAGAAAAGAAAACTTCAGGCCAATATCCATGATGAACATAGATACAAAAATGTTGAATAAAATACTGGCGAACCAATTACAACAGCATATCAAAAAGCTTATCCATCACGATCAAATAGGTTTCATCCTGGGGATGCAAGTCTGGTTCAACGTACCCAAGTCTATAAACATAATCCACCACTTAAACAGAACCAAAGACAAAAACCGCATTATTATCTCAATAGACGCTGAGAAGGTCTTTGACAAAATTCAACAGACTTTTATGCTAAAAAAAACTCTCAGTAAACTAGGTATCAATGGAACCTATCTCAAAATAATAAAAGCTGTTTACGACAAACCCACAGCCAATATCATACTGAATGGGCAAAAACTGGAAGCATTCCCTCTGAAATCTGGCACTAGACAAGGATGCCCTCTCTCACCACTCCTATGCAATATAGTATTGGAAGTTCTAGCCAGAACAATCAGGCAAGAAACAGAAATAAAGGCTTTTCAAATAGGAAAGGAGGAAGTCAAATTGTCTCTATTTGCAGACGACATGATTATATGTCTAGAAGACCCCATTGTCTCAGCCCCAAATATCCTTAAACTGATAAGCAACTTCAGCAAAGTCTCAAAATACAAAATCAATGTGCAGAAATCACAAGCATTCCTATACACCAATAACAGACGTAAAGAGAGCCAAATCAAGAACGAACTACCATTCACAATTGCTACAAAGAGAGTAAAATACCCAGAAATACAACTAACAAAGGATGTAAAGGACCTCTTCAAGGAGAACTACATACCACTGATCAAGAAAATAAGAAGGACACAAACAGATGGAAAAACATTCCATGCTCATGGTGAGGAAGAATCAACATTGTAAAAATGGCCATACTGCCCAAAGTAATTTCTAGATTCAATGCTATCGCCATCAAGCTATCAATGATCTTCACAGAACTGTAAAAAACCACCTTAAACTTCATATGGAACCAGAAGAGAGCCCGCATAGCCAAGACAATCCTAAGCAAAAATCTGGAAATTATTAATAATAATTTGGTTTAGTTGACTATAAAAATACTAACAGCTTTCTTAAAGTATAATTGACATACAACAAATTCCACATATTAAATGTATAAAATTTGCTAAGTTTTGACAAATGTACACATCTTTTGAAATTATCAGGATAATCAATGTAACAAACTCATCCATTATCCTAAAACATTTCTTTATACTCCTTTGTAATTTCATTCCCCAGCCCTTTTCCTTCCCAGGTAATTACTGAACTCCTTTCTGTCATCAAATATTAGTTTACATCTCCCAGACTATCACACAAATGGAACTATACATATGCATTTTTTGTCTGACTTTTTGCACTCAGGATTGTTATTTTGAGATTAATCTATATTGTTGCCTATATCAATAATTCATTCATCTTCATTGTTGAGTTTCATTGTATGCATATATCACAAGTTGTTTATTTATGTACCTGTTAATAAAAATTGGGTTGTTTCCATTCTTATTCATTTTGAATTATACCTGTCATGGAATATACTGGCAAGTAAGGAAGCTGAATTGTAAATGTCTCTGTAGCACAGAGCTTTGAGTCTCACTTGCAAATTTAGCTGCCTAGTAGAAATAATCTATAGATTAATTAGGAATTAAAAATGAATTTTTAGATTTTTAGTATTTAATTTTACAAGGAGGCATTTATTTTTACCATATATAAGTTACTGTTGTAATATATAGATTTTTAAAATTGTTTTACATGTTTTACAGTGTACAAAAATAAAAATTAAAAGCACCTGTGTTTCTACAACCAATAATTAACAAACATAGTTTTTGTTTGTTTCAGATATTTTAGTAACAAAATAGAAGAAATACAGGTAGCATTTTGATATGTCAACACTGAATGACCTGGAAAAGAAATTTAAAACATAATTCCATTTACAATAACTACAAATAAAATAAAGTGTCACGGGATAAACCTAACCAAAGAAGTGAAAAGTTTCTACCTAGAAAACTATAAATCATTGATAAAAAAAATATTGAAGAGGACACACAAAAAGGAAAGTCTTCATGGACTGGAATAAACAATATTGCTAAAATGTTCATACTTCCAGAACAATTTTCAGATTCAGTTCAACCTCTATCAAGATATCAATGACATTCTTCACAGAAATGGAAGAAACAAGCCTAAAATTCACATAGAACTGCAAAAGATCCAGAAGTGACAAAGAAATCCTGAATCAAAAGAACAAAGCTGTAGGCATTACAGCTCACTTTGAATTGTACTACAGAGTTACAGTCTTCAAAACAGCATGGTATTGGCATAAAGTAGACACAAAATCAAACGGAATGGAATAGAGAACCAAGAAATAAATCCTGCTTTAACTCTGAACTCATTTTTGACAAAGATGCCTAAAACGTACATTGGGAAAAGGACTGTCTCTTCAATAAATGGTGATGGGAAAACTGAATATCTATATGCAGAAGAAAAAAACTAGACCCTTATCTCTCATATATATATATATAAATCAAATGAAAAAGAATTAAAGACTTAAAGCTAAGTCTCTAAGTCTTTGAAAAAAACTATACAACTATTAGAAGAAAACATGGGGAAACATTCCAGGATGGTGGTCTAAGTAAAAATTTATTAAGAACTCAAAGCATAAGCAACCAAAGCAAAAATAAATAAATGGAATTACCTCATGTTAAAAAGCTTCTGTACAACAAAGAAAATAATAAACAAAGTGAGGAAATATCCCACAGCATGAGAGAAAATATGTTCAAACTATTCATCTGATGGGGGATTAATTACAAAAAATATATAAGGAACTCAACTCAATAGGAAAAAAAATCATCTGATTTAAAAATGGGTGAAGAATCTGAGCAGACATTTTTCCAAAGAAGACATACAAGTGCCCTACAGGTATATGAAAAATGCTCAACATCATATATCATCAGATAAATAAAAATTAAAACAGGATGAAGAAATTATCTCACCCCAGTTAAATGGATTTTATTCAAAAGACAGGCAATAACAAATGCTGCTCAGAATGTGGGGAAGGGGGAACCATGGTACATTGTTGGTGGGAATGTAAATTAGTAGAGCCACTGTAGAAAACAGTATGGGTGTTCCTCAAAAAACTAAAAATAGAACTATCATACGAAACAGCCATCCCACTGCTAGGTATATATCCAAAAGAATGTAAAATAATTAAAAGAGTGCAATTGGAATGTTCCTAACACAAAGAAAGAATAAACACTGGGGGTAATGGCTACCCCAATTACACTGATTTGTTCAATTCACATTGTATTCTTGTATGAAAATATAACATGCACCCCATAAATATATACAACTATTATATACGACTGTTAATAATTAAAAATTTTAAAATAGGCTTAAATGTGTCTAAATATATTATCTTTTAAAATACTGAAATCAAGGCAAAACACAGGTTGGAAGCTATATTAATAAAACATGTTTTAAGAAAAAGATTGAGATACTTAATTGACAGACTACTGCAAAAGCAGGAAAAAAAATTTTTTTGAGTATTTCAGACTTTTGGTTGGTAATACTAAGTCTGCATTACTTTTCTACATTAAACAATTCCAAAATTTCCTTTTCCTCTTTCACTTTCACTTACTTTTTCTCTTCTTTGTTCCCTTTCCCTGTCTTTCCTTTTCTTTCCCTTAAATTCCCTTTAAGGACAATCCAATTTTAAAGGCATGATCGGCAGCACAGCAGAAGTTGTTGCTGAATGCCTTCTATTCCTGCCTCCTCTTGCAGCAATGACTCAGACTGGAATACATAAGCCTAAGCTGTGTGAGCAGGTAATCAAGGGAAAAGCCCGGCAAGAGGGTTCAAATCCCAAGTAAATTCATGGAACCAACTCAATATGAACAGAATTGAGAAATTCCACGTGTGTGCAGAATTTTTTGATGAATGGGATTTTTACATAGTTTCAAAGTATATCTTTCCTGTAATATTTGATAATTACGAAAAAAAGGAGAAATTTTACAATTGGAAAAACAAATACAGCAACATTATTTAGTGAGTAAGAGGATAAATTGAAAGTGTATGCCACCTGGTAAGATACAATGAGAAGGACATAGAAACACTATTGTAACATTCTTGCTAAAGATACATAGCATGAATATAATCATGAACAAACATCAGCTAAACATCAATTAAGGAATAATCTGCAAAATAATCAGCCAGTAATTTTCAAACTCCAAGAAGTTTGAGACTAGAGTCAAAAACAAAATGGCATCTAAATGTAATGAATATGAAAACAAAGATTGGTAAGTGAGGCTTAATTAAACTAAAGAACTTCTGCACACCAAAAGAAAATATTAATAGAGGTAGACAGATAACCCACAGAATGAGAGAAAATATTTGCAAACTATGCATCTGACAAAGGTCTAATATTCAGAATCTATAAGCAACAATTCAATAAGCAAAAGCCAAATAACCTCATTAAAAAGTAGGCAAAGAACATGAACAGACAATTTTCAAAAGAAGACATACAAGTGACAAACAAATATATGAAAAAAATACTCAAGATAGTTACTCATGAGAGGAATGCAAATGAAACCATGAAATACCGTCTCATAACAGTCAGCATAGCTATCATTAAAAGGTCAAAAAATAATAGATGCTGGTGAGAGTAAACAAATGCTCTTGGTGGGAAAGTAAATTAGTTTGGTCACTGTGGAAAACAGTTTAGAGATTTCTCAAATAACTGAAAACAGAACTACTGTTCAACTCAGCAATTCCATTACTAATTATATATCCAAAACAAAATACATCATTCCACCAAAAGGTGCATTGACGTTTATGTTCATTTTAGCACTATTCACAATAGCAAAGACATAGAACCAACCTGCTTGCCCATCGACAGTGGATTGGATAAAGAAAATGGGGTACATATACACCATGGAATACGACACAGCCATAAAAAGAATGAAATTACATCCTTTGCAGCAACATGGATGGAGCTGGAGGGCATTGTCCCAAGGGAATTAACACAGGAATGGAAAACTAAATACCACATATTCTCGCTTATAAGTGGAAACTAAACATTGGGCACACAGGGACATAAAGATGGAAACAATAGACACTGGGGAACTATTAGAAGGGGAAAAATAAGAAGGGGAGTAAGGGATGAAAAATGACCTATTTGGTACTGCAATCATTACCTGGCGATAGGATCATTTGTGCCCCAAACCTTAGCATCACATGTAACAAACCTGCAGATATACCCCTTATTCTAAAATAAAAGTTGCAATTATTTTTAAAAATTAAATGGATAAAATAAATGCTATGGATGATTCTGGATTGGATCATTTTCCAGTAAAAGATATTATTGAAAGACTTCAAGAAATTTAAATTGGGTCTGGGAATTATGTGCTAGTAATGTATCAGTGTTAATTTTGATTGTTACATCAGTTGGTCTCCCTTTTTTCTTTCTTTTTTCGATTTTTCTTTTTTAAGAGAATGCCCTGTTTCTAGGAAAAACATCCTATCATATTTGGAGATGATTGGGCAACAAGTCTGCTATTGACTCCTAAATAGTTTGAGAAAAAATATTCTTTATAGTGTACTTTTAAATTTCTATAGTTTTTTGACAGCTTTATATTTTTAAAATTAAAGAAGAATTTAAATAAAGAAAAATAGAAATATTAAAATTATGATATTATAGAAAACAAGCAGAATAGAGTTAAATATATGACATTTTAAATACATTTTAATCATAGGTAAACATTAAACAATATCATTACCCTTTATAGTTATCTAAATGAATTGTTGAAGCAATTTAATGATTTATAATTATGGTATCTAAATTGTTCAAATAACAATTTGTTTATATATGTTTAAATTTATTACATAGTCAATGAGTTTCTCCCATATATCCTGAATAATCCTTATTAATTTCTTCTCAATGAATAAGTTATGCCTGATTTAGTTAAACAAATACCTTAACCATCATAAATTAATGCAGACCATGCACTTAATATTCACAGTGAATTTCATTTCAGAGAAAAATGCAAAGATGGATTAAAAGTGTTCCAGGCAAGAAAAGTAATTTCAAAATCTCTTATTACTAATATGTTAAATACAATTACTTCCTTCAGTCTATAGTATTTTGCTTATTCATTAGGGAGCTTCTATAAATAAATTATAACAAGCCAACGTGTTAGGCAAATGTTAAGGATACAGCATTTTTTAGTGATTTTTGCACTAAGTTAGAAGGAGTGGATTTGGTTTAAAGTTATGAGTACCTGGACAAATTGCTGTTTTTTTATTTTTATTTTTAATTCTTAACCTCATTCCAAGATCATAAATAAATTTAATATGTAACCTTCCACATGGAGTATTGTACTTAATTAATGTCTTCTTATGTGAATTTTTTAATTTCTATGAGGATAGAAGTTTTCCCTTGAAGACTTAGGGCACATATATTGTGACTTAACTTGAAGAGAGTTGAATATTTGGATGAGAAAACAAAGACTAAGGGAAAAAGTTTCCAACCCAAAGTTGAGGGAAACTCTTGTCTGTAGGCCTCATGGAGTGAAGTTCAATTTTTTTGACAGCATCAGTCTTGTTGTTACTTTGAGTTTCAGGAGAAATGCTCTACTCCATATACTCCAGACAATATCTCTGTGACTAGACAGGGCCACACCTGTCCAGGATCCCTGAAGGTGAGGTGGAGCCTACGAACTGAAAGAGGACCCCAGGTTGTAGGACTTGTACTTCCTCTGCATCATCTCTGAAATTTTAATGATACCCTATTTGAGTCACAATCTCATCTTACCAATTACTCTAGTGAAACGAGAGTAGGATCTATATAGTTGAAACTTCTACATGGAAAGCAGTAGCATCCTAGGAAATGGCATGTATCAAAAAGCTGAAGGAAGTTACCAACATCAAGAATTGATTAGAGATAACACTGATACCAGGAATCTGGAAACAAACATTTAGACAATATGACACATAACAGCTAGAATAGACTTGCAGAGCAAATAAAATTCTCCAGACATTCTCATATATACTTTTGTCAGGATCCTGAGGAAATAATGGACTTTTTGCTAGAAGATGGATCCTAAGTGATATATATTTGTGGTATTCATGAGAATATGATTTCATAAGCTTATGAAGACTGGTAATCTCCAGGGAAAATATTAAAAGGAGGAGATAGTTATACATGCATATTGAAATCAATGTATTCAATGTACTAGAGGTGAAGTTCTGAAAATAAAATGTGTCATCCTCCCAAAAAGAAAATACCAAAGCATGTCACACAATGGTAAGAGCCAGGGGAAAATTAAATTTTGTGTGAGAATTCATCTTCATTCAGGACTCCATTGCAATGACTAAATATTCTAGTGAGTAAAGTAACACTTCTCCTTTTCCACTGCTCTCTTATATAAGATAAAATACTTGAAGTGTTTCTCCAAGGACCCTGGAATTATCTATCATTGTAGTACAATATTCCCAATTGTAGAATCAATGGATAAAATTAAATGACCTTCATCATTAAACTCACTTTAAATTATAAAACTTAAGGAAAATTATTCATATTTAGTGCAGTCCTGAGGACATTCTATAAATACTAGCTAAGTCTTTTCAAGACCACTCTCTAGGAGGAAAATAATTTTTACACAGAATAACACACTTAATTGTTTTTTTAAAGTAACTGTTTATTGTAAACAGGCTCTTTTCTATGGGTCATAGGAAAGTTTTTCTTCTAGAATTTTTTTTAACATTCCCTGGTGGTTTTGGCATAGTGTAGAGTCAATTTCAAGTTTTTTCACCTGTAAGTTACTACAATAATGCAAATCCAACTCACCGCATAGATTAGCTCTAGGTGAGTAAAGATTGTTAGTAGTTGTGTTGATCCTCAGCCTTCCTTTTAGAAAATGACAATGCTGCTAACAGTGAATAAAGATGGAAGTGAAAAATCAGCAGTCAGACTACAGGCTTACTGATCACATCATATTTTGACAAGATCAATAAAAATAGGAGGAGCATATTGATTTTGCTCCCTAATTTTCTCTTGTGCCTTCCAATGCGGAAGGTCATATCCAATGTACTATGTCACACACTAACCTGTAACACTGTAACACCCTTAAATACAGATTTGACATGCTACACTGCAGTTAGTTCTGGAGAGGTCTGGTAAGGATACTATTGCCACAGTAGTCGTGTAGAATAATATGAACACTATCATGCCCAGCCTTTTAGATTTTGTTGTTGAAACTGTTTTAAAAAAATTGCATCTCTACTATGTTCATATTTGCTATACATATGGAAGCCTAAAAAGCTTTGGAATAACCACTCATATATAGGATAAAATAGCAAATGTATGTTGTCTGCTGATTCAAAGTTCTTCCAATTGTAAAGTTTTTACATATTAACTCAGAAATGGGACATTAATCATTTCAAATTGCAAATATTCACTACATTATTCAACATCAACTTTATGTTAACATGTTGAAAAGTCGTGATCACTAGAGTTCACTCTAGAATTAAAAATAATGCAGCTACTGAAAGAATGGCCTTTTGTTTGTAGAGTTTAGGAGGAGACATTAAATCATAGGTAATAATTTTATCTGAGATTTGTGAAGCTTTTAGAAGACAAAACAACCATAGTCACAATTAATTCCAAATACTGAAATACATACTTTTTGAATACACAAAAATAAAGTCAAATCCTATCCTGGAGTGGTAAATCCGTATACATTAGGTAGCCAACCTGCTCTCAAGGACATAAATGTTCTGCTATGGCTGTATATATAAAACATTATTAGGGTAGAACATATAAGCTTTTTCTGAGAGGCTAATCCAATGTATTAAAGGCCCTGGGAATTTATGTCAGATTACAAACAAAAGAGGGATCCTGTTTGCGAAGGAATATTTTCCTTAGTCAATGGAAGCAACTAGAAGTTTAATAAGGTCACCCACAGGGAATTTCTCAAGTATTAACATGGCAAATAAACTTCAAATACAGTAAAGCCTGGTTTATAGTTTATGGTTGTTTCCAAACCTTAAAGAAATACATTTAATAAACACATCATGGCACCTTAGGCAAAAGAGATAGGTGTCATTTTCCATATTGAAAGAGTAAAGCATGCTGGAGAAAAATACAGTAAGAGGGAAAGTAAGTTATTAAATAGTCAATAACTGACAGAAAGATACTGAATAGCAACCTAAAAAGCAATGACTCACAGAAAAATGGGTTTTAAAAATGATTCTTCAGGCTTATAGGATAGATACTGGACTATTTGCTGTCATACCAAATTTGTACTCAGAATGTTGTTGAGATGTTGACAGAAATTGGGCCCCTACATGACTTACTTAAATTATTGATCTTCAATGCAGGCTTGGTCTTGATAACATTTAATTCATCTACAGACTCATGCATGTATCATTCAATCCAACAAAAATATCTATATAGATTCTCCTTTAAAATTCATGCCATATGTTAATGTTTATCACCACCTTCAAACCCCTCCCAGCCAATCTATGGTCTACACTTGAACTATTGCAATATAGCAAATTCCCTTTACTTTCTGCTTACACCCCACTTTATTTCCCTCATGGCCTTTTATACACAACTAATATTTTAAGATAATAAATCAGATTATAGTACATACTCAGCCCAAATAGTTTTATTCCTTTTACCTTTAAAAAGTAATTCAAATAACCTAATTTCTGCCTAATGACATACCACTCTCTCTGATATTCTCTCCACTCTAGTAATACAAAATTTCTTGTTATTTCTCAAAGGCACCTACTAAGGGTTTTATGCTTGTGCTACTCCCTACATTGTCTCTTCTCAGATTTTCCTGTGGATTTTACCTTCAAATGGCCCAAAACTCTACTCAAATAATCTCACTGGAATAGATTTCCCATCATTCTCTTTACTTGCTATTTTCTTACAGAGCACATATTATTGTATTTTTCTTTTTCTACTTTTGTGGTAACTTTTTCATTTTTCCTGAAATTTTAAATTTAAAAAAGGTGAAAGAGAAGTTCAAGGAATTCCTCTATGTCCTTACTCAGATTCACCATTTATATTTTTTCCATTTGTCATTTTCTTTCTATACCTATATCAAACAAAAAGGAATTTCATGTTTATTACTTTCTAACCGTGATCCATATTTAAATGTGGAAATTGTCACAATAATGTCTATTATATTTTTAAAACTTCACAATCTAATTCTGAATGATCCATTTAATTATCTTGTCTCTTAATTCATCTGAAAGACTGCACAGTTTATACGGATAGGTCCTTTGTTGTTGTTGTTGTTGACTGCTAATCCCAGTGCTTAAAACTGGAGAGGTATCATACAGCTAGAATTAAAAGCAGGGCCACTGGAGCCCTGGCTTGATTTTACCACCCTGCCACTATGTAATATATGGAAAGTGACGTAAAGTCATTGTGCCTCAATTTTCTCATTTCCAATGGGGAAAACAATAGTACTCATTTCTTAGGGCTGTTACATAATAGAATGAGTTATTGTGTGTTAAATGTTATAGTCCTTGGCATATAGTAAAACTTACATATCATTGAATAAATGCAAAAGCAGATACTAGGCACTTAGCAAATATGTGCTGAATGAATAAGTTTGGTGATGTAATATATTAGTAGACTGCATAAGAATCTCAGTTGCTTACATAAAAAGTTTAAAAGGATGAACCTGATCATTGATGTGGAGAGAGGAGAAATTAACTATACAGGCATTCAATAAGCCAAGATAATAGTGGCTTTGCCATCGTCAATGAATAACTTTCTATTTACTCTAGATATCAATGTCCCACCTGTATGTGAGGAAAGAGAGAAGAGAAAAAGTGAAGAATCCCATGGAAGGTTTTCACGGACTAAGACTATAATAAGAATAAATATATTTTATGCATTCTTCACCAGTCAGAGCTAAGTCATATGCAAGACCGAGTTGTAAAAGAAGATGGTGAATATAGTCCACTTATGAGTCCAGAAGTAACAGAAAATTATTGTGGGGAACAACTATGCAGACCCCAACACCACAAATGATTTGATTAAATAATTAACAAAGGTTATAACTTGTATTTATTAAATTATACAAATACAGGACGATAGAAACTCTGAATATATATTGACAATTATAACTATTAAAGTAGCGGATTCCTGTAAGTAACTATAAATTATTTTCTTCGTAATGATGACTCAGTGCTGAGTAATCAAAGAGAATACAAAAGGTGAAGCAGTAAGAAGTAAATGGTAATATCTTCGGGAAATGGTGAGTGATACAATGTAACATGAGTCATAGGAAAAATAAAAGCATTTATCGTGGAAAAAAGTAGACAGGTACATAGGTAGGTAGATAGATATTAATATATATCAAATTGTGTCAAAATTATTTTTTCTAGTAAAAAAGTGTAAAACAGTTTGTATAAATTCTCTTTTTGACTTTAGTTAGGCTTCTAGCCACTCTTGTCACCTATCCATCAAAAATGTTCTCGTCAAGGTTACTGTGCTAAAGTAAATGGACAATTTTTAGACATACTTATCTAAAAAATATATCCGAATCATGATGACAGTGGTCACTGCAAAAATAAACAATGATGAATCCATTATATGATATGTAGTGTGATCATCAGTAACTCTAAATTTGTATGCCCTGCAAATATTAGGAGAAAAAAACCTTTATTCTGTCCTTCTTGGTGATGCAAATAGATAGAACAGCTGCCCCGGGGGAGGAATGACAGCCTTGGTTTTTCTGTCAAGTATAGGGCACATTTTCCTTCATGTAAAACCAGAGGCAATTAATATTATGTGGTTCTAGTAATTGAGTATCATTGAGGTAAGAAATGGGCACATGTTTGGGATTGGAAAAATGAAAGAAAAAAAGCCCACTTGATCTTTGACTTTATAAGAAATTTCAAATACTCTGAAAAATTTCAAAATATAAAATTAGAACAATCCATCCTATTGGTTTAGTTTGATCATGTTCTATTAAAAATAATGATGATGATGCAATTAGTATGTGTTATTAAAAACTAAAGTGAAAGTTGTGGGCATATCAATTTGTTATGGCAAACCATAGGAAATATACAGGCACACACACAAAAAATTCTCACAGCTTAAAAATTTCTAACATTATTTTTGGTAAAGAAAGCCCTTCCCATTTTATCAATTAAAATACTGAGGTAATTATTAAAGCAAAAGTTGCCTGATGTTGTTTTTCTGAATCTCAGCTTGTATTTTTAAATAACTAAAAATGATCCATCAATGTCTATTTTCTCCAACTAACCTTGTCTCTCTTGCTCACATTGATAAGCCTCATATCTAGCCTGTTAACTGATTTGAGCTCAGATTTATGCCCTGAATGGCCCCATTAACCAGGTCGAAGTTTTAATCTCATGAGGCTAATGCCATTTGGGACACCATATGTAGAAGACTTCGTAACAGAAAAAAGTGCCAGAGAAAGTGTTTGTGAAAAGATAATGATTGAAAAAAAAAAGTAAGTAGAATTTCTTATGTGTTGAATGCCCCCTCTGGCCTAATTAATGAGGACATGCACCCATTTATTATGCTAATTATATTTTCCTTTTCGGTTTCTGCTCTCCTATATACAGTAATTGGTAACAATGGGTCTCTTTGCGCCCTTTATTTCTCCTGATTAAAAATAAATAGATTATCCAGTCCTCGTAATTCAAATGAAAAGAAATGGACTATAAGAAATGTTATAATAAAAGTGTTATATAATCAATTTCTCCTTATCTATGGATAGATCAGATCTATTTGAGTTTTCTTTGGCAAAGTAGTCTAAGTTCCTTTTCAGACAAATATTTTTAGTATGTGTTTTGAATGCACTCATATCATTTTAGCAGAAATATTATGTAAGTTAACAACCAAGTAAGTCATAAAAATTTTGTGTAATGGCCGGGCGCAGTGGCTTACGCCTGTAATCCCAGCACTTTGAGAGGCCGAGGCGGGTGGATCACGAGGTCAAGAGATCGAGACCATCCTGGTCAACATGGTGAAACCCCGTCTCTACTAAAACTACAAAAAATTAGCTGGGCATGGTGGCGCGTGCCTGTAATCCCAGCTACTCAGGAGGTTGAGGCAGGAGAATTGCCTGAACCCGGGAGGCGGAGGTTGCGGTGAGCCGTGATCGCGCCATTGCACTCCAGCCTGGGTAACAAGAGCGAAACTCCGTCTCAAAAAAAAAAAAAAAATTTATGTAATTTATTCCACTTAAATTTAAACATCCCATTTATTTTTCCCCAAATACTCATTCTTCTAAAGCCTCCCTTTATTAACTTGCATTTAGTAGTTGATAAGCTTGTATATATAAAATAAGCTTCCATCATGTCTGTATTATTATGTCACTTAAATATAAGATGGTTCCAACTAACATGTGAAAAATCATATGCTGGAATTTAGCATAGCAACAGACACATAGAAAATGATTAGTAATTATTTTTTCTATTTCTCACAAGTACAGAATACAATTATTTCTAAGAAATTAAGATTTTTATTTGTAATTTCATTCTGAATGTATATGATCTGATTGTTTTAATTAAAGATTATTTAATCAAATGATATTTCTGATTCTTAAAAACACTAAGTCTCCATTAGCCCAATGCTCACTCATTGCTGAGGCTGTCATACCAGGTTGGGCTATTTTGCCATTGTATTATTACTTGGAAGCTTCTTCAAAAAGAATTTTCATTATGCTTATTTCTTGTATGTCAAATCTATATTCTACCTTCCCAATTTGGAGAAGAGTCTCAGCTTCAGACCTCCTGTACTCTAACACAGGCTGGATGTATAGGGTAATTTTATCTCTCTAAGTTTCATTTCCATTGTCAACAAAATAATAATAATAACTTTTATAGGTTGTTATAAGGATCGATTAGAATAATTTTTATATGACGATTACTTACACAGAACTTATTATGTGTTAGATATTTATTACAAATAATATCTAATTTAATTCTAAAATAACTCTGTTATTATTCTCATTTTTCCATGTCAGGAGATTGAGGCACAGAGAGATTAAGTAATTTGCCTAAGGTTTGACAGTTATGTTTCAATCCGGAGACTGTTTCCAGTCTCTCTATTTAAAGGCTGTATCACTCATTTCTATCTGACCAAGGTGGCCTTAATGTTCCCTTAAGCTTGAGTACACTTTAGAAAGATTTCTTTCTGACTATAGCCCACTTACCTCCCTTATTTCTGCTCCTGCCCCTCCCAGCACCTCACTCACTGCCAGTCTTTGTGGGTGGGTGGAAGCCTAACTTGGATAAGTGGTAGCCAGGAAATACACGTGGCCTAATCACATGAACCAACCTGCCCCCTACAGTACTTCAGTACTTTTCCACTAGCTTACTCCTTCAAAGCTTTCCTCCTTTTTACTCACTGGAGTTGAATTCCATCTTACTGCCCTACATAAAGCTATTGCAATAGTTCTTTTGTTATATTGTCAGGCTATGTAATTTGTGTACAAGAATGTTTATGATATTATTTAGAATTACAGAAACTTGAGAGCAACTATAAAGGGAGTATGGCTAAATGTATCTGCACAGTGGAATCTTTTAGCCAATAAAATATGTCTAAAGACTATTTCACTTATTAAAATATCCTCAACTCTATGTTGAACATGTCCCAATTATGTAAATGTATACATACATAAAGCCCCTCCTTGACCACATACTTCAGCCTGCTTAATCAAAATCTCCCACTGCTAATAATTTTTCACCTCACTGATACTTATGATCACTTGACCTGTTTATTTCCCTGTATCCTTAAGTGTTTTGCTACATTCACTTCACTATCAAATTTGGATTCACCTAATATAGCTTGACAAAATCCCAGTGTTTCAAATTATAAATGAAAACATTTGTCAGAACACAGCTGGGGAAGACTGAATAGCCATCAGAATAACATCAATGTAAACACATTACAACCTTAAAAGGGTTCTTAACACACACAAGATATCCTAATATTTTTCTGGCCACTTTTTTCACTTTTCCAGTTTATGGAAATTGATATTATTTCTGCCTTTAACAATTTATATCA
The DNA here is from genome assembly GCF_001604975.1 of Cebus imitator. Classification (NCBI taxonomy): domain Eukaryota; kingdom Metazoa; phylum Chordata; class Mammalia; order Primates; family Cebidae; genus Cebus; species Cebus imitator. The sequence continues at coordinate 3,391,073 of NW_016107366.1, read as the reverse complement.
TTTCTGCCTTTCTCTTTCTCAGCTAATTTTAAATCATGAAGGAAATATATCTTCTCTTTATTAAAGGCCATTTTCCCAAGTTCCCTTGAAAACCCCTTCCTTCCCAGATTCTTACTCTGTCATCCTTTTTTTCCTAATGAATCTTCTGCTTCCTCCTCTCCACTGAAAGCTTTTCTGTAGAATTAGATTTACTCTCCTTTCACCTTCCATTTACTTCTTAATCTGTTTCAAACATCTGGCCAAACCTCAACCTTTTTCATAAACTGATCTTGATATATTTACCAACAATTTACAATGGAAACTCATTTGTTACCTTACTTGATTTTCAACTGCCTCTAAAAGAGTTGACTAAACCCTCTGTTTTGAAAGTTTTCTCTTTGTCCTCAAAGATAATAAATTCTCCTGGTTTTATTTCTACATCTCTCACAGTTCTGTCTCTTTCTCTTTTGCTTTCAGGAGTCTGCTGTCTCAGAATGCAAGTGTATGCCCTCTTTTCATCATTTCACTGTTTTCTTATTCAGTCTAGCATGAATGGCTTTACATGCCTTGTACTTGCTGACCTCCTCCTTGTTCTCTCTTTTGAGTTTCAGACTGTATGTACAACCGCCTAGGAAACATCTTCACTTGGCCAGGCAAGATTCTTGAATAAATCTTCTTTGTCCACTTAACTCCCTTTTGGTACATTTATTTCTGTGATATATCATATAGCCTGTTATATAATAATTGCTCCAAACATAGTAACTACTGTGATCAATTCATTTCACATGGAAATATTATTGTGTTTGCCTTTCAAATATTCTTCACAGACTATGATTTCCAGTTAAAAGTCCCTGTCTTCTAAATGTTTTCCAATACATAGCTGTCACTGAAAGTAAGGTGCCCATAACTGAAAGCATTACTCAAAATGTCTCAGAGAAGCAGAGGAGAAAAAATATTAGTTCTGTTGCCCCACTTCTAAAGATTATATTCCAATGAATACACCCTTAGCCACATTACTATTTCTTACCAGTGAGTGTATGGTCAACTAAATTCCTGGGGCTATTTTTTATATTTGTCGCTACTCAGCCCTGGTTTTCAAACTTTACATATATCGATAGTGAGTAAATGGCTTTCTTGCAACTGCATCCAACTGTGTGCAATCACAGGCATCACAGAATCAATGTATAAATTCAGCACATAAAACCCTTACTGTAAAAACAAGTTAAAAGCTAAAAGGTGGAAAATATTTTATTTTAGACTGAGATGGACAATTCAAATGAGGCTTAATTTTGTATTAAAGCAAGAGATAGGCCCCTGTGGTAATTCTTTTTATTCTTCAGTACCATCCAAATCTTAGAACAACTAAATCTAGACAAAAAAAATATGGCTTGCTATATTGTGAATTAGAGGTGAGTTGCCTGTGACGCAAAGAGACTGAAAAACTCCCCTGATACCCTATAAATCTTAAATTCTTACCTGCTTGACTACAAAATTTTCTCAAGTTACAAAAGTGGCTAATAGTAACATAATAGCACAGACACAATAATTAAATTAGATAATTTGTGTGAGGTATGTGTGCTTATAATAAATATCACTTTCTTCCCTCACCACAAAGTAAGCCCTTTATCCATGGTTCCTTTAACAATATCTCACTCAAAGAATTGTGGTTAGACCTTATGTCAGGATTTCTAGTGTCATAACTCCTCAAATCACCTCTAGAAGGTAATATTAAAATGTAATTAAAATTGCTAATAAGAACTTTCTTTCAAAAACAAAGTGTGGCAGCATAATAGATACACTTGTTAGCCTATAAACTAAACAATTAATAAAACAGTGCATTGATAGGATTATGGATAAAACACATGAGTGAGAGACAACTAGAGTGGAATACTTCTCATTGCACTTCTACAATGGAATATTGATTCCCATGTGCAGTATGTGGTATTCTTAGTGCTGTCCCTTTGCATGCAATGTGTCGTTTTCCTTCTCCTGGATACCTTAATTGTTGTTGCTGCTATATTTATCATAACTTTTTCACAATTTGATTTTGTTCAGCCTTGGCAAGGGGTGTGTGTGTGTGTGTGAGAGAGAGAGAGAGAGAGAGAGAGAGAGAGTGTGCAAGTGCAATTGTGTGATTTTTTTTAAATCATATTTTGTTCCCAGTCACAGGCAGTTGCCTCTCATACACACACACAGATCCCTACTAAGTTGAAAAATCACAAGGAATCCTCCACTGATGCCATCCTTTTTCTCTATTTCTCTCTCTTTCTCTTTGAATCTACCTTCTCTCTAGGACTCTGCTATGCAAACGCTGCCTATTTTTACCTCCCTAACCTCTAATGTGGATCTGCAATTCTACTAGAACACAGGATTTTTTTGAAAATCCATATTCTCTGTACTCCAGCCTGCAAACTATCCACAAATGGTAAGCTAGGAAACCACAGGGTTCCTCTCATTTTTATTCTGTTTACCAAAGATCACAGTCCTACAGTAGCTGTTGTCCAATGACTGAAAGAGGTAGATCTGTATCCTCTTCCTCAGTCGTGACATGATGAATTTCACATTACCTATTATTTATTTATTTGGAAACTTTTGCGTTAGGTACAAATATATTTAAGAATGACATGTCTTTTTTGCAAACTGACACCGTTATTATTATTATGAAATACGTCTTTTTTTTACATATGGACATTGTTATTTCTTTAGTCTGCTTTTTCTCATACTAATATACTTACTACAGTTTTTTATGCTTAGAAATTTACACAGAATGTGTCTTTCTAAACTTTTAACCTAGCTATAATTTCAAAATATTATATGCATTTCCTGTAGGCTGCATATGTTTGTGCTTGGACTTTTCATCAAGTTTGATTATCTCTGCCATTTAAATAGAATGCTCAAACCATCAGAAAATCTTGATTATCAACAGATTTGAGTATTAAGCCAGATACCCAATATTTCTACAATCTTGTTATCTGATTCCAATTTATTTTATCTGGTCTTTGCTCTATTTTTTCTTTCTCACCTACTTTTGGATTGAGTGTATTTGTAGTCCGTGTTTTTAAAACTTTCTGGCTGTAGCTAATTTCCTTTGTTTTAATTTTATTGACTTTTTTAGAAATTAAAATTTATATTTTTAACTTATCACAGTTCACTCTCAGATATTACACTACATGACATATAAATTTAGAACCTTAAACAAGTGTACTTTCATTTATTCCCCCAATGTTTTTTTCAATTATCGGCATTGACTTCTATGTGTGTTTGAAACAAACAACAAATGCATTATTATTATTTTCACTTCAACCTCTCAATTGTATCTTTTTCATAATAGACTTTAAGTTTTATAGCAGTTTTAGATAATGGCAAAAATGAGTGGAAATTACAGGTCGCCTATGTCCCTGATTCCACAATGGAACAAACTTCTTCACTATCAACAACCCATACTAGAGTGGTATTTTTATTACAATCCATGAATCTACACTGACATATCATTATCAACGAAAGTCCATAACTTGCATTGGGGCTCATATTTGGTGTTGTACATTCTGTGTGTCTGGACAAATGTATAATGAAAGGCATCCACTGTTATAATGGCATACAGAGTGGTTTCACATCTCTAAAAGTCCTTCATACTCCCCCTGTTCATCTCTTCTCCCCTCCTAATCCCTGGCAACCATGGATGTTTTTATTGTCTCCATAATTTTGCCTTTTCTATAATTTGATATACTTTGCAAACAATATATACCCATTTAAGATTAGTTTATTTTTTCATAGATTGGACTTTGGTGTTCTATTGAAAAAGTCATTGTCAAACCGAATGTCAGCTAGATTTCTTTCTGTAATCTTCTAGGAATTGTATAGTTTTGCATTTTACATGTAGGCCTGTGACATATTTGAGTTAGATTTTGTGAAAGGTATAAAGTTTTTGCCTAGAATATTTTTTTTGCTTATGGATGTCCAGTTGTTTCAGCATCATTTGTGGAAAAGACTATATTTTCTATATTGTATTTTTATTTAGGCTTAGCTTCCAGGCAGAAAGCTTTGGCAATCCTGGTGAGGAAGATCTCCACATAGGGTGGTAGCCAGGCATGAGGCGTTGGAGTCAAATCTATGGAGGAATAGCCAAAAGTGTTCAATTCCCAGCCTGAGAAAGACCAGGAGGGAATCCATGTGGGAAGACCTAAGAGTGAAAGGGTGACATGGCTTCACAAACCAAATTTCTGTACTTATTCTAGTCCAATGTTTATAAACTTAATTTTCCTCATATATTTTTGTCAGATTTACCAGTAGTTTATAGTACAATGCATGCTTCTTAGGAAGTATTAATTCAAGGACAGCAGCAGAAATCTCGTTTATATTTTTCTATCCATTTCTACATATTTAAAGCCATGAATTAATTCTGATACTGCCAGAGACAATCCAACAGTTTTACACTTTTTGATATTTGTATCTTCCACAGCAGTGAGAAACTCATCATCATTCTTAATATGTTAATTGACTTTATCCATCCTCCCGAATGTAACCAACATTTTTCTCTTTGCCAGTGCATTTAACACCCCAATGAGGATCTAATATCACTCATATGCCTCCTCCAAATGGGAAAATCCTCATTACCCCCACTAGGATGTTGGCATTCTACAGAAGATCAGCCTTCTGCCTGGGCACCTTCTTTAACCTGATGGAACACTGGTGCTTCACGATGGACCTTCCTCCTGGAAGGGCATTCTCTTGGTACCACCTGAATTGTGTCCTTTATTTTCTGTCCCTGCTTTTGGATGTTTTTCTTAGTCATTCAGACTCTGAATAACTCTTCTGAGCTGCTCTCCCTCATGGATAGTTTCCTTACCATGGTTAGGTTCTGGGACCTTTCATTGTGACTTAGTCCCACATATATCCCCTCCCGATCCTTCTCATGCTTTGAATTGCCACATTAGGCTATCCCTCCTTGTGAAAGTATTTCACACAGTTTACGCTCCAAGACCCTGTGTCTCATTATGACTCTATGTGAAGACCTCCCTTGCCATGCTTGAGCTCTGATACTTCTCGTCAGGCCACACCTTCACAATAATAGTTTTCTCCCTGTTTAAGCTCTGGCTGTTTATGCTAGGCCACCTCAAAATCTGTCACCCCATTTCAGGCCACCTGCATGAGCTGTCCTGTGTTATCCAATTGGCCAGACTACTCTGGGCCTTTTTACAGTATGAATCCCCTTTGCGACTCTTTCAGGCTCTGACAACTCACCCTCAGCCACTGATATACTTATTCCCCTTGTGTTTGCTGTTTCACAATAGGTACTCGCCCTGCTGGGCATCTTCCCTACCCTGCTTTGGCTTTGCCATTGATGTTGGAGGTTCTCCAGGCACGGACCACTCTTTTTTCTGTATGTGGCACTACCAACTGGCACCAGATGTCCACGTTCTTCAACAAGTCTTGAGTACATGTGGGTTCAGATACCCCTTACCAGGGGGATGCTTTCCTAACTCCACTTGGACTCTGACTCTCCATAACAGGCTACATCCTGTATTGACACCCAATTAGCTCCATTTACATTTCCAAATCCCATCCCAGGCTGATTCTCCATATGGATGAACTTTGTACCTTTATTTGGTTTTGACACCCCATTCCAAGTGGTCTCTCAGTGTGGATGTCTGCCCCTCCACTTGGACTCTGCCAAGACACCCACTCAAAGGATCTTCATTTCCTCTGGCCCCAACTAATGGAGTTAGGATTGAATCATTTATAAATAGAAGGGAAAAGAAAGGAAGAGAAACAGATAGGAAAAAAGATACTGGAGGGAAAACCCCAGGATTGTGTTTGAAGGCATCAAATTACATAATATAATCTAGGCAGATTATGCAGAACTAGATGAATCATTGAGTTGTATTTTGAGTCATTGTGTATTTATTCCTCTTTTACTTCTAAATTTATATTTTTCAAAAATCCACAATGTTTTTATATAATAAGGTATAAAGTTTGTCAGGAAATGAAGGTGTATGCTTTTAAAGAGCTTATTTTGACTGTTTAACTAAAACTTATTTATACTTGCTGACAAAGACAGTTGCTTAATAATTTAAGTAGATTAAAGGAATCCACAGTTTAAATTAAGTGACTATACATGTCTTTTTGTACTTGTACTATAGAAAATTTACAATAAAAATTCCATATATTAAATTAAGATCCAAGTGACTGTCTATAATTAGGTGAATCTATTGATTCAAACTTGCTATGTGGGAGATAGATGAAAGCTTTATTGCAGTCTCTCTCATTCAAATACAACAAAGGTTAATGAAAAATGAAAAGAAAAATTAGTGTTAGTGAATCCACATTTATGGAAATATAATCAACTATTTTCTGAACACATCAAACTGACATGCCAAATATTAAGTTAATTAATATTTATGTATTATCTTACAATGGGGTAACTCACATATACCACATATGTAGCAGGAAAATGTATTTATTGTATGGAAAGAGAATCTATTTTCTATGTTCTCTCAGTGACTAACTGAGTGGAATAAGTTAATTATTTGAACCTCTGTATGCTTTCTTCCTTTCCCCAGAACCGGTTAGGAGAGTACTGCATTTTGCATGGGAGACTTCCTTTGTTTCTGCCAAATATTAAGGCGACTAGAAACAAATGGGATTTTTAGCAGGAGGATGGTAAATTTTCTGTTAGTTTTAAGAAGTGATGATTTAAGCCATAACTGAAGAGACAATGAGTTATTTCTGGTGGAGTTTAATACTGGATGATCTGCAGTGACAGTTTACATTTTGTCTAATTGGACAGAACTGTAATTGAGACTGAAATAATGTGGCTTATATTCAATTCGTTGTAACTCAGTGGATACAAAGGAGAAAATTACAAACAACTTTTGCTTCCAGTAGTGTAACCTGATCTCTATAAGAAGTGGATGGGCTCAGAGTGGTTAAAGAAGTAGAATTAAGTTTAGTGGGCATTACTGTCTAATACTCTTAAATTGTATTCTCACATTTTGGGAATTATTCAGAAAATTGTTAGTTTTCTCTGCTGGAAGATAAAATAATTTCAGTTAAACTGAAATATTAAATTAGCATTTTTCTAACATATAACACGTGTCAGATATGAAATGGAACATTTACATATATCATTTAAATTTATCTTCACATTTAAATTCAGTTTATAATCCATCAAAGGGATACAGGCAACAGCTGGCAAATGCTAGCACTGAAACTATAACCTACATATGGATGGTTTCAAAAATAACAAGATTGGTTAGTTTTCTAAGAAACTAGCATCCTACATTTTAACTTACAGTTGCACTTTAAGCAAATTAAATGTTTTTGTCATAAGTATCTGGATTTTAAAGGGGTTCATACTGTGCTCAGCTTATTTTCTTTAGAAATTTCAATGTACATTTTATATCAGTTAAGTCTAAGTCTTCATACTGCCATTGTGACTCATTGATCTTATCAATACAGTCAAAGAAGTGGGTAATTTATAAATATACATTACTATAGAATTATGTCTATGTTATATGTTTGGGCCATCTAGTTACTCAAATTGAGTAAGAAAGTCAAGTTAATTCCACTACCGCTAGATAGATATTGCCTAGATGACTTAAATTTCTTCCAAAACATTCATCTTTAATGTATATTGACTCAATTCTTTAACACCTACAGAAACTAGATACTCATTATCTTAGGTAGCAGACATACTTGGATCCCCGTGGCATAAACCCTGCCTTTACTTAAATGAAAATCTCTATTTGAAATACTTATCTAAAATAGATATTAATCCCCTTGCTTATGACAGGCTTTCAAATACTGAGGAGATATACCTAATTTCCCTGTGAGACCACATTTGCTATTTTAAAATGCCATGCTGCCTTCCATAATTTCTCTTGTGAGATAGTTTAGAGACCCTTCAATTCTTCATTTTTATCTGAATTAATTTCTTTTTTATATGCCTGACATTGAACAAAACGTTTGAGGAAATGTCATACCCTTAATTCCCACAGCTGGCAAATCATGTCATTTGTCACACACAATTATAAATCCTTTGAGAAACTTGTCATTTTGTAGTATTTACAGAATTCATTCAAGTATATGTATATATATATTCAACTTTTTTGAAGTTAACTGGCAGATTACATATTTTAAAACATTACTAATTATGTTACACTTTTAGTTAACTGTAAGAAACAAAATTACAGATGACATAGATGAGTAGTTTATATGACTATTTGCTCTCTATGAGTTATATCAGCTATGAATGAATGTGTCAGTTTATGCAAACATTATTTTAAAGCTGAGTTAGGTGAACAAGCAATCTGTATGGTTTTCCTGCAATATATTCATCTTAGGAGTTCAATATACTTTTCCCAATAATGATAAAATGGTTACATAGTTTAATAAAGAACTACTAAGGTCAAATCTCATATAATAAAGATACTCAAATTGTTCTTTTAAAGCTTCTTCACCTTGTACAATTTTTATTTGTGCTAGGAGTTTTAAATCAAAAGCCAATTAGAATAAAATAAAATCCAATTTTATGAGCCATAGAGACCAGGCAATTTCATTTGTCATTACAGAGACTCTCCCACTTAGATCTCTTTTGCACATTTACTTCCAAGGAAATATCTTTTTTCCGGCTGCATCAGTAAACTCAAGATGTAACATTGTTCAATTTTTCTTGTGCGTGCTTTGTTTTCACCTGACATCAGGTGAAGTCAACTGTCAATCTGCAAGATTCAGTGCGAACAAATTCTTGCCATACTGAATGTCTTGACACAGTTATCGTAATGCTGATGAAAGCTTTATCTAGAAAACATGTTTTTCTGAACGCTTTGAAAATTAGTCCTTGTAAAGTGTTGTTTTTTTTAATCTAGATTCTCATATGAAGCGTTTTGTAACTGTACTTATTTCAAAGAAAAAATGAACAGTTCTAAATTTACTGCAAATTTAAAATTAATGTAAATATGTTATCTTATAAATATTTAATCAAAATGTAAGTGATATATTAAAATTAATTTTGTTTTTTTCTTCCGCAACAAACAAAATAAAATATAAATTTGCATGTAGCTCTTTCCCACCTGATATTAAATATGGCTCAAGGACCAAATATAAAAAGAAAAAAATACACTAGATCACATTATAAAATTATATGAACCCTTGTGCTTTAGAGTCTAAATAAATACAATTCCTCTGTTATACATATTAATAACATATTTCATATAGTAACAAAAAAGGAAAATAAAATATGTACTTAAATATGCAGTCTTTATTTCTTTTAGATATTGTTTTATCTGCCTATATCTTCCCAATAAAAAGCATTTTTTATCTTATTTTATTTTCAAAAATTCTAAGTTGTAAAATAAAGAAAACTTCAAAGTTAGTTAATCACAGCATGTGTCTCTCTCAATTGTTGTAATATAACATAGTAACCATATCTGCAATTAAATTTCAGTCACAAAAATTGGCACTTAAGAGGATAGAGAGGAATGGAGTCTATGACAATCAATATGGTGAAAGAAATTAAGTTTCTGGAAAGTGACAATCTGTATAAAGGAAAATAAGTCAGGATAGATGACATTAAATATAACGATACCCTCTGACTCTCCCACATATTACTAAAGTGTGTACTTGAGTAGCTCATAGTTAGTTGAAGATGATTCTGTGTTCTAATTCATTTTTATCATTTCGTAACCACGTTTCCCTGTCACCCTATCTCTCAAGAAATATTACTTATTGCTGTTTATCCCTCAGTTTCTATTCTCATTGTTCTACTTTTTCCTCAGTCTTCTTCCTTCTCTCTTCAATTCTCCTACTTTTCTCCTTCTGTTCCTTAACAAGACCAAAGTAGCGATTTGGCAGAAAAAAAATTTCACTGTCTTTTATTTTACCTCTGATGAAAATAATCCAAAAACTCACTTAAAAATGTCTGTGAGTCTCAATTAATAGGTTCTTTCTTATTTTTGAGGGTGTGTTATAACAGCTTCGAAGGTGCAGTTAAATTACAGCATCTGAGTCGGAATTTTTTTAAACACAATGATTACAATCACAATATATTTTATGTTAAATTAATTAAAATTTTAGACACTTGAAAAATTTTTATGATTATCACTGCCAAGTGGGAATCATAAACTGCCAAGTAAAAAGAGATCCACAGGTGATGTCAGGAAATTATTGAGGAAGGCAAAGGCCATGGTTAGAACATGACTCTAATTTCATTGGAAGAAATTAAACTCTTTGTGCCTTTTTAAAATTTAATATTAAATGAAAGATATTATATATTATCTACATAATTATAATCTAGTTATGATGCTAAGTATAAAGTACCTTATAAAAAATGAAGAACCCACAACCAGCCATAGAGTATTCTGGTAATGAAAGAAAAAAAAGCCAGCATCTATTTCTCCCCAAAATGTCTCTTTCTACAAAATCATACAGATCCAGAGGCCATATTTGTACATTTAAAGACATGAAAGACCTTTTTAAACAACACTTCAGTACTCTCAAGTAACTTTTCTAGTACTAAATTCTTCTCACATCCTTACATCAAAACATTTAGTTTTCTTTCATAGTCTTATGCCATGGTTTTTCACTTGTATTCTGTCTTGCTTATTAGAATATAAGCTCCAAAAAACTGAAAAACATATCTCTGTAATTAGTCATTGTATGTCCAGAAGACAGCATAAGGGGGGAAATGGACTAATGAAAGAAAAAGCATACACACATAGCCTAATTCAATAATGGCTGATATCAGGCAATGTGAAATCACTCAAAATAAAAATGAAATGCAAATTAAAATATTAATGAAATACTCTTTGTTATCAAATAGTAATTATTTAGGTAGACATTGTATGGTTGGAAGGAATAAATTTGCTTTCAAATACCAACCAAGAGATTCTTGAATATTAATTTAACGCTGGCAAAAACAAACTAAACCCAAAATATAAAAGGCACAAACACTTGCAAGCCAGCTATTACCTAGGATTACCCTGTTTCTTATCAGCTATATAAGATTAGTTTAAACACATATTTGAAGTCTTGTTGAAAAAAATAATGTCTTCTCCGAGATTTCCCCAAGTGAGTTATGATCAGATAACCATCTGTGGCTACTTTTCTTTCATTTATTTATCTGTCTCTGCTTTCTACTCTTAACTTTTTAGTAACAATTTCAAATACCAATTGCACCCCCTTGCCTTGAAATTTCCCAACTCCTCAACTA
>NW_016107366.1:3365747-3379864 GCF_001604975.1 Cebus imitator | reverse complement strand
AAAAAAAAAACAAAAAAAAAAAAACGCTTTTTGGCAAGATTTTAATGATTTGTCAGTTATAAAAGAGGAGATATGTAAATGAAATATTAAGTATTACTTACAAAATACCTCTCTTCTGCTAAAGTCTTCAGGATTGCATAATCCACTGGCCATATGAAGCTCTGTTACGTTGCTGGCTCTTGTCTGCTGAGCTCCATTTTGATTGCAAGTTTCCTGCATGGAAATTCAAAATATGTTCTCATTTATTAGTCCCTAACCATCTCAGATGGAAGCCTACAATATTACAACATGTTTAGTTAAGACGTATATAGAAGACCTTGTATATCTTTTGCCAATAACTAGGTAAGGATTTTTTTTCTCCTCTAAAATAATCCATCTAGTATAGAAAATAGTAATATTTTAAAGTGTTATTTCTCTTTGAGGTGATTTAAATAATTTGTAGTGCGGTAGAAAAACATGTACTGGAAATTGTGAGACTTCTTACCTCAGTCTGACCTTCATTAGCTATTGAGTTTTAAAAAAGTCGTATTGAATCTATAAATTACATTGCACAATATGTCCATTTTCAGGATATGGATTCTTCCTAACCATGGGCATGGACTGTTTTTCCATCTGTTTGTGTCTTCTCTTATTTCCCTGAGCAGTGGTTTGTAGTTCTCCTTGAAGAAGTCCTTCACAACCCCTGTTAGTTGTATTCCTAGGTATTTTATTCCCTTTTTAGCAATTGTAAATGGGAGTTCGCACATGATTTGGCTCTCTGTTTGTCTGTTATTGGTGTATAGGAATGCTTGTGACTTTTGTACATTGATTTTGTATCCTGAAACATTGCTGATGTTGCTTATGAGCTTAAGGAGATTTTGGGCTGAGACAATGGGGTCTTCTAAATATACAATCACATCATCTGCAAATGCAGACAATTTGAATTCCTCTTTTCCTAATCAAATACTCTTTATTTCTTTTTCTTGCCTGATTGCCTTGGCTAGATCTTCCAATACTGTGTTGAATAGAAGTGGTGAGAGAGGGCATCCTTGTCTTGTGCCAGTTTTCAAGGGAATGCTTCCAGGTTTGCCCATTCAGTATGATATTAGCTGTGGGTTTGTCATAACAGCTCTTATTATTTTGAGATATGTTCTATCAATATCTAGTTTATTGAGTTTTTAGCAAAAGGGTGTTGAAGACCTGCTCTGCATCTGTTGAAATAATCATGTAGTTTTTGTCTTTGGCTCTGTTTATGTGATGGATTGCATTTATAGATTTGCATATGTTGAACCAGCCTTGCATCCTGAAGATGAAGCTGACTTGATTGTGATAGATAAGTTTTTGACGTGCTGTTGGATTTGGTTTGCCAGTATTTTATTGAGGATTTTCACATCAATAGTCATCAATGTTATTCCCATTGACTTTCTTCACACAATAGGAAAAAACCACCTTAAACTTCATATGAAACCAAAAAATAGCCCCCATAGCCAAGACAATCCTATGCAAAAAAATAAAAATAAAAACGTTGAACAATGAGAACACATGGACACAGGGAGGGGAGCACTAAACACTGGGGTCAGTTGGGTGGAAATAGGGGAGGGACAGTGGGGGGTGGGGAGCTGGGGGGAGAGAGCAATGGAAGAGATCCCAGATGTAGGTGATGGGGAGGAAGGCAGCAAATCACACTGCCATGTGTGTACCTATGCAACAATCTTGCATGTTCTTCACATGTACCCCAAAACCTAAAATGCAATAAAATAAATAAATGGGAAAAAAATACAAAAAAAAAAAGAAAAATAAGCTGAAGGTATCACACTAGAAGCTGAAGGCATCACACTACCTGACTTCAAACTATACTACAAGTCTACCATAATCAAAATAGCATGGGGCTGGTATCAAAACAGAGATAAAGATCAATGGAACAGAATAGAGGCCTCAGAAATAACACCATATTCTATAACCATCTGATCTTTGACAAACCTGACAAAAACAAGCAATGGGAAAAGGATTCCCTATTTAATAAATGGCATTGAGAAAACTGGCTAGCCATATGCAGAAAGCTGAAGCTGAATCCCTTCCTTATACTTTATGCAAAAATTAACTCCAGATGGATCAAATATTTAGACATAAGACCTAACACCATAAAAACCCCAGAAGAAAACCTAGGCAATACCATTCAGAACATAGGCACAGGCAAAAACTTCATGACTAAAACACCAAAAGCAATGGCAACAAAAGCAAAAATAGACAAATGGGATCTAATTAAACTTAAAAGCTTCTGCACAGCAAAATAAACTAACATTAGAGTGAACCGGCAACCAATAGAATGGGAAAAAATTTTGCAATCTACCCACTTGACAAAGGGCTAATATCCAGACTCTACAAAGAACTTAACCAAATTTACAAGAAGAAACAAACAACCCCATCAAAAAGTGGGCAAAGGATATGAACAGACACTTCTCAAAAGAAGACATATATGCAGCCAACAAACATATGGAAAAAAGCTCATCATCACTGGTCATTAGAGAAATGCAAATCAAAACCACATTGATATACCAACTCACTCCAGTTAGAATGCCGATCTTTAAAAAATCAAGAGACAGATGCTGGCAAGGATGTGGAGAAATAGGAACACTTTCCCACTGTTGGTGGGAGTGTAAATTAGTTCAACCATTGTGGAAGACAGTGTGGTGATTCCTCAAGGATCTAGAGCTAGAAACACAATTTGACCCAGCAATCCCATTACTGGGTATATACCCAAAGGATTATAAATCAGCCTATTATAAATACACATGCACACATATGTTTACTGGGGCACTGTTCACAATAGCAAAGACTTGGAACCAACACAAATGCCCATCAATGATAGACTGGATGAAGAAAATGTGGCACATATACACCATGGAATACTATGCAGCCATAAAAACGTATGAGTTCATGTCCTTTGCAGGGACATAGATGAATCTGGAAACCATCATTTTCAGCAAACTGACACAGGAACAGAAAACCAAATACCGCATGTTCTCACAAGCGAGTGTTGAATAATGAGAACACATGGACACAGGAAGGGGAACATCACACACCTGGGCCTGTAAGGGGATGAGGTTTAGGGGAGGGATAGCAGGTAGTGGGGGCATTGGAGAGAGACAGAATTAGGAGAAATACCTAATGTAGATGACTTGGTGATAGATTCAGCAAACCATCATGGCACATGTATATCTATGTAACAAAATTGTACATTCTACACATGTACCCCAGAACTTAAAGCATGATAAAAAAAGGAAGTTGTTATAAGCAGAATAATGAACCCCTAAATATGTCCATGTTTTAATCCCTGGATCCTGTGAATATGTTACTTTACATGGAAAAGGGAGACTGCAGGTGTGATTGAAGACCTTGTGTAAAGAAGATATTCCTGGATTATTTCAGTGGGCCCAATGAAATCATACAAGTCCTTGACAGAACCTTTTCTAATAATTTCACATAGTTATTATTTTTGTATTGAGAATGCAAAATCACAGAAGTAGGTAGTGGAACAGTGGTTATCGGAGGCTGGATGTTAGTGGGGGAGTGGGCAGTTGGAGAGACGTTGAGCTAAAGATATAAAATCTGAGGCAGCTAGGAGAAAAAGTGAAATCATACATGCCCTTAACAGAAACTTTTCTACCTAAAGTCAGAGTCAAAACATATGTGATAATAAAATGATCAGAGACATGGAGTGTTGCTGACTTTGAAGACAGGAAACAAGGGCCATAAGCCAAGGAATGTTCGTGACCTCTACAAGCTGGAACAGCAAATGAAATGTGTTCTCTTCCAGAAGCTCCTAAAAGGAACATAGTTAAGCTTATGCCTTGATTTTACCCCAGTGAAACCTGTGTTGGACTTCTCACATACAGAGCTGTAAGGTAATAAGTCTGTACTGTGTTAAGTTTCTAAATGTGTAGTATATTTCACAGCAATAATAGAAAACAAATATAAAAGTCACTTTTTCCTTATTTCTTCTTCATGTTAAAAGGTTATTAGAAAAAACTCTTTAGGAACTTTTCAGATCTCGATTTGCTGATGAACATGCCAACAGTGGTAATTTTGGGAGATTAATCTTTATTACTTTCCTGAGAAATAGGTGTTAATATTGTCAAAGAAAAATAAAAATTTGGAACCCCAATTATGCCAAAAGAAAACAGTTACGCTGAAAGATGAATCATGCAAGAAGCTGAACTTCCTTTTGTTCCTAGGCAGATAACTACAAATAAAATGTTAAATATCTTCACAAGCAGCTACTCTATGTTTATTTTGTGTAAGGTGCTGATTTGCTGAGGGAGAGAGGAATATGTAATTGACTATTCCCCTACCTGCTCCTTCGTTCTCCTTCAGCCCACATTTCTTTGAATATTGAAACCTCAAAATCATCTTTGGAGAATGGCACAGACCACAGACTATTTTTGTGATTCCATGTTTATTTTTTTTCCAGGCATGTCCTTAATGTTGGCAAAATAAACTTAATTAAGACCTTTCTCAGACATTTTTTGATTTATAATATAAACCCATGGTTATTGGCAGTTTTTATTCAAGAGTTGCTGTGGTCTGAAATTTTCCAGAAAAATTCATTTGGTGGGAAAGCAATCCCCAACAGTGTCAGGTGGTGGGGCCTTTTGGGAGGCGTTTAGGTGATGAGGGTTCTATTCTCAGGAATGGATTAGCACTGATGTAAAAAGGGCTTGCAGGAGTGAGTTCCTTCTCCTCTGCCCTTTTGCCATACGAGAATACAAAGTTTATACCCATCTTGCGCTTTCATATTCTGCCATGAGAGAACACAAGAAAGGCCTCCCTAGGTGCCAGCTCCTTGACCTTGGACTTCCCAGACTCCAGAACTGTAAGATAATAAGTTTCTGTTTTTTATAAGTTACCCAGTCTGTGATATTCTGTTATAACCACACAAAATAGACTAAGACAGAAGTCTATCTAAAATGTACTATATACCCAGGTACTTCCTGTAGCAGAATCACAGAAATCAATAAACCTCCAAACCAATACTTCCTACTCCAAAGTAGCACGGGTTTTATAAAAAGTTCACTGACTATTATGTCTCTGTGTGATCTTCTCATACTTGTCTATTGCTAAATTAGACCCTAACCATCTCACTCCTGCCTGAAAATCAGAAAACCAGTCCCCTCTTTATGGGTCAGCAATGGATTTTAATATAAAAGAAACAGGGAATAAATTTCATCAGTCATGATTTATTGGCCAGACAAGTGGAACTATTCCATTTGGCCTTGACTTTCTGTGCCTGTGGGAAATATTTGCTATTATTAAAATTTGTTCCTTACTATTATTAACACGGACTCAGAGAAGTCTTCTTTCTACAATCTTTCCAAGCATTCCCTGCTCACTTGAGTTAACTCTTAAGATATTTACAATATCTATCTCTTTCTTTTGTAGTTCCTTGAAAAAGTAGATTCTCAAAAATACTTTACCCACTATAAAGGTATGTATGCATTTACAGCTTTTAAAACTACAAGTGTGGTCCTTTTGCTTCCCTGGCCTGCTGTGGCTACACACATTTTCAACATATGTGATATAATCCAATGTATTCTGTGCTTCAAAAAGCAGTTTTCCTGCCAATAACATACCTAATAAGCATGCTAATAACTTCCATAAGTTTTAAAAAATTCTCGAGGAGTGTTATAAGGTGAATAACAAAAAACTTTATTCTACTTTTTATAAACAGGTGAGCTTAGCAACCTGGAATTAATTCTGATAAATCACAAAAAGTAAATGAAAAACTATACTCTCAAATGATTTACAAAGGGCATTTAAATTTACAATTAAAGCCCAAATTGCACTAAAAGGGGAATTTCCATTTTAAAGCTTTTAGCCATTAAAGTTTATTAACACATCCAGAATTACATTCATTCTATTAACATTCTTTGTGTTAGGCACCAGACAAAGAGTAAAAACAATATACAAAAGCTAACATTGTTGTGGAACTTAATGTCTAGATTTGGCTTCTATTCCTTCTATCAGTTTTCAACGTATTTGACCTAGGTACTTGCTCTAGGAGTAGACAATGTAACCTGAGGCTACATCTGCTCCTTGATTTAAAGAAGAGTCTCCTGAATCAAACCTACTTAGATAGAAGAGCTGGCATGTGGGGTTTAACCTGCAGAATTCAATGACTAAAGGATGTAGTTATGAAAAACAATATCCATGTAAAGTTGCAGGAACAGAGCCACTCCATAGAAACGCAATGGAAACTACGTTATTAAAAATAAAATGACACCTTTTATTTTTTCATTTATTCAACAAGCATAAACCTAGAATCTATGATTTGCCAGATAGCAAAGTGCACGTAAGAATCAAGAGGAGAGAATTTTCTCAGTAATGATCATGGCATCAGACATGAGTGTGCTGATTAAAGGAAGGAACTTGATACCAAGAACTCATACATGAGTACACTTAAAATCTATTATTAGCAGTTTTTAGAATAGAACATATTTTATTAACTATAGTTACCATGTTGTACAACAGGTCTCTTGAAATTTTTTCTCCTAGCTACCTGAAATTTTATACCTTTAGGTCAACATCTCTCCAACTGCCCACTTCCCCACTAACATCCAGCCCCGGATAACCACTCTTCTACTCCCGACTTCTATGATTTTGTGTTCTCAATACACAAATAATAACTATGTGAAGTACTGCATTACTAATGCGTTACTTAGCTTGATTTAGCCATTCTACAATGTGTGTATATGTATTATATACAATTATGTTATATTAATATATATATAAAACATATTATACATTTTAAGCATCATGTTGTACATGAAAAATACAAAAAACATTATATGTCAATTAAGCAAATTAAAAATGTATGGATAGATAAATGGAGCTTAGAGATACAGAAACACCAGAGTGTGTCCAAAGTTCAGCTAAGTTAATAAAATACGGTAAAGCCTGAATAAATGAATTGAAGTAGAATTATCAAATCTTTTAAAATGTTACTATATTATCTCATATATAGCTTTTTAATGTTACAATGCTATACTTTTAATTCCTCCCTCTCATATTCTGTGCAAATTTATTTTACCTTACTTTTGTTCTAAAATGAATTTATAAACAATTTTGATGATAATGAATTCTCTCAGCATCTGTTTCACAGAAAAAAGAAGAGTATTTCACCTCTATAGTTGAAAGATATTTTTAACAACTAGAGAATACAGAATTGACAGGTGTCCTTTTTATTGTCATTATTCTTTTAGCTCTTTAAGAGATCACTGCATTGTCTTTTGGTTTGTATTATTTCTAATGAGAATTCTACTTTGATTTTCTGCATGTAATGTTTATTTTTCTTCCAAATACCTTCAATCTTTCCTTTCATTTTGGTTTCAGGTGTTTGAATATTGTATGCTTAGGTTTTCAAATTTTATTTATTCTTGCATTTCTCTTCTTGGGTCTGTGGCTTGATATCTGTGCTTACTTTCGCAAAACTCTAGGCTCTTATATCTTTTGTATTGATATATAAGAATTAGACATATTTATGGGAACTGTGTGATATTTAGATACATGCATATGCAGTGTAATGATCAAATGAAGGTGATTGGGATATCTATCACCTCAAAATTTATCATTTCTTTGTGTTAGGAAAAATTCAAATATTGTCTTCTAGCTATTTTGAAATACAATACAATAAATTCTTGTTAATTAGAGTTGTTAGACTGTGCTATCAAACAATATAATTTATTTCTAGGCCCTTATATCTTCAAATTTTTCTTTTGTCCTATTTCCATCTTTTCTTCAGTAATTCTTGCTAGATAGGTGATAGTATCCCATACCTTTTTAATGCTTTGTTTTCACCTACTCTTTTTTTCTATTTATGTCTCTATTTGAGTAGTTTCTTTTTCATATCCATTCATGTATTCTGTCAAACTTTTCTGTAGTGACTCTATATTATCTGCCTGATAATTTTAATATGGAATTCATCTCTGAACCTGGGGCCTGCTTTGTCTCTTAAGGCTTTTACTTTGTGTGTCTTGTCATTTTCATTAAAGGACATACATTGTATATAGACCCATAAAAACTCAGGTAAATTTTTGTGCCTCTTCTATTGCTAGGCTGCTACTATGGGATTCGAGTCTGTTTAGTCAGGAACTGAGCTGGGTTTAGGTTGTTCGGTCGCTATTGCTACCTTTAGTACACCACAGTCTTCTTATTTCTCTGGCTTTACCTCTTGCTCAGGGCAGGTATTGTTTTACTGGATGGTTTTTCTCACTGTTTCTGTGCCACCTTTAGATTTTGGCTTTTCCTGTGTGAATTACATTTCAAAAAATGTCTCCTACCATGCCTGTGACTCAGTAGCAAATTGTTGCATTTTACTTCTAGCTTGCTAGTCTAGAAGTGGAGAACAGATGAGTGATGTTATTTCTTGGGCAGGTTCAATCTCATCCTTATGCAGTCATTTGGCCTTAGAATCTCAGGGATGGTTTGTTTTCTGTGATAATTCTCATGGCCTATAGGGAAGCTCAATGATTTGTACTATGGATGGTCCTACCTTTCCTCCAGATTAGAACTGGGTATTCACTGCTGCATTTTACTTTTAGCTTACCAGTCTAGAAGTGGGGAACAAGTGAATGATGTTATTTGCTGGGCGGGTTCAACCTCATCCTTGAGCAGGCATTTGGTCTTAGGGTCTCAGGGATGGTTAATTTTCTGTGATAACTCTCATTGTCTACAGGTAAGAGAAGCTCAATGATTTGGGTCAAGGATGATCTTATCTTTCCTCCAGGGTTAGAACTGGGTATTCACTTATTTCATAGTAATAATAAAGTTTAATGTCCTTCCCCAGGTGGCATTAGTCTTTCGTTCCTTCTCTAGGACCAAACCACTGAGAAAAAAAAAATCCTCTGGTCTCCTACCTCACACCTAAGCTCTCCTGATATATTCCTGTGTAGTTTCAAAGGAAAAGTCTGTGAGTGGGTGAAGCTGCCTCCACCCACTGTCTATCAGTTAAGTCCGAACTTTTGTCTCATCTGTCTCTGGCAGCAATGGCTCTTTTTAGTGTTAGATGTTTGGCTGCCCTTTGTCCTCAATTCTATGATGAGTTCAAAAATTTATTATTTTATAGATGATCTTGCTTTTTCTGGTTGTCATATTGAAATTAGCACTTGTTCAACTTTTTATATCCTTAAAAAATTCATAAATCATCTCCATTTATGTTTTATACTAAATAAAATAAAAATGGACAGGAAATATAATACATTTCATGCATTATATCTCAGTTTTCTCTATACTTAGCATGTCAAGAGTTTGATATCACAATGTGTTTTCAAAGAATTAAAAATATATGATAATCTATGTATGCTTTTATTCTTTGACTCAGCAAAGACACCTACAGAAATTTATGTGAAATCATGACTCTAAAAATCCAAATCAGTTATGCATAGTATTATTTATTTTAATATTACTATCAGTATTCAGCAGTAAAATATCAGAAAAAGATAAATGCCCATCCATATAAAATTGCTTTCATAAATTTTGGTGCATGCATACATTCAAGTACTAAATAAAAAGAGTTTGAGCAAGATCTCTCTATAAAATGGTATTAAGGGAAGTTTTAAAAGTAAGGTACAAAAATGTCTATACAATATGCTTTTTCTTTCTTGAAATGAAGAATGTACACACATATGTTTACTTATTTTTCAAAGGAAATGCAAAATAATAAATGATAAATAAAAATTGTTGCCTATAAGATGTGTCCAGGAATAGAATGAGGGTTTATGAGATTAACATAGGACTTCTATAAATTTTCCGTTCTTATAGCTTTGAATTTTGTACCATGTATAGATTTATATTTTCAAAATATAAAATTAAACAGATTGAAAGAAGTAACAACAATCTTAAAAAAAAAGAAATAAAAGTTCATGTATGGATGCACCAAAATTTTTCAAAACAATTTTATTTGGATGGGCATTTATCTTTTTCTGATATTTTACTACTGACTACTGATAGTGATATTAAAATAAACAATATTATGCATCACCGATTTGGATTTTTAGAGGCATGACTTCACAAAATTTCTATAAGTGTCTTTGCTGAGTCAAAGAATAAAAGCATACATAGGTTATCATATATTTTTAATCCTTTGATTAAAAAAAATAGGCAAATGTTTATAATAGTCCTGCAGTAATAGCCAACATATGAAAACAGCCCAAAATTTCATCAACAGGAAAATGGTGTCTCTGGGATTTTCAGATTATGTAATATTATTCAGCAATACAAAGCAACAAGCTACGATACATGTAATGTCATTAATGATTCTCAAAAATAATATCCTTAGTACAATAAACTTGACACAAAAAAGGTACACCCTGTCACCACATTTATACAAAAACCTAGAACATGAAAATCAATTTATTGTGACAGAAAGAAGGTGCATGCTCAACTGACCCAAGATCAGTGGGATCAATTTTAAAAGTGGCAAGAATATGCTGTCTTTCTCATGTTAAAATATGTTAATCTTTTTTGTGGGAGTTTAACAGTATCAAAACGCATTGAACTATACATTTACAATTAGTGTATTTAATTATATGTAATTATACTTCAATAAATTGAAGTGAAAACCAAAAAAAGAGAAATAAATGGTAACATTAGAGTGAAGTCATAATTACATAAGTTTATTTTCTGGGAAGAAGGCTTATTTTTGTGAGACTGCAGTTGTTCTAAGTTTTAAAAAATAAAGGAATGCCATTATATTTTTTAAAACTGCAACTTTTTTCACTCTTCATATTACAAAGTAATTTTTCATGTGGACTTTTAGCGAACACATTTGAGATCACTTAGGGAATATAATCAATATCCATGTGATATGTCACAGTCATATTTCACACTGAGTAGAAACAATTCTTCTGCTCCAAAAGACAATGAAAGTCAGTTGTCCCTTTGTGCTCCAGGGATTGGTTCTAGGACCCTGCATATGCAAAAATTCGCATACATTCAAGTCCCACAGTCAGCCCTGAGGAACTTACTTATATGAAAAGTCAGCCATATTTATTCATGAACGCCTCATCCTGCAAATTCTGTATTTTTGATCCTCATTTGCTTGAAAATAATCAATGTATAATTAGGCCCATGCAGCTCAAACCCATGTTTTTTTTAGGGTCAACTGTATTTCAATTTTTATCAAATCAATGCCTTTGCATATACAGTTTTGTTCTAACATGTTGGTTTTGAATCTACTTTCCTTGGTTTGATAATATTTTCATAGCCACTAAAATAAGTAATATTCTAATGGGATACCAAAGAATGAACTAAGTGAAATCAAGAAAAAAATATATCCTTACATAAATCTTTGCCATGTACTGAATTAAGCGATAACTCTTCATAGACGATTTTCAATATTTAAGAGACAGAAAGTTAAAATCTTTCATTAGTCTGTGTCATTTGTTGGTATAAAATCATTATTGAATAATGGATATTATGATCCCTCTTATAGTTTATGTTTTTCATCTGTTCATATTTTGCAACTTAAACTTTTAGAAGCTAAATTCAGTGGCTTCATTTTCTTGATTTTACTTATATTTTCAAGGTGCTTTGGAAACTCGTATTTCAGAAGAGACCAATTATTCTTGACTAAGGAGTGATTCTTTATAATATATGGCCTTTTCTGTGCCTCTGAGATTATGAGTAACTTACACATGAATTGTTAGAAAGTAAATTGTGGAGACTAAATCAATGAAAGACATGTTTTTAGTGTTTGAAATTTCCCCAGTTGAAAAAATGTCTAGTTCCTTTTTTATGAAATTGTCCTTTTATTCTAGAAGTGGCAGAAATTACCAGAAATGTAGGCCATGGTTACATTGTACTGTATATTACCAATTATAACCTATTTTTCCTCAAAAAAATTATTTTATTCATTTTTTCTCCCACTCTTAGAGTTAGAAGCACACCAGAAGCATTTCAGAATACTATATTGGGGGTCTAATTTTCCATTTTTAAAATTGCAGCATACCTTTGATCACATTGTGTCAAGTTATGCCAATATCCTCACCCACTTAATCTCTCTAAAAATGATACTTCAAAACACAAAGGCTCTTAAACGTCATGCAAGTCCTCTCCCCTGAATATACAGTGCATTTTGGGATGAAGCTAGCTATTGGCTTGTCTAATTGCCCTAAATTAATTCTAAAACAGCAAAGCATTGTGTAACTTCAATCTTATTAAATATGGGTGAGAATTATTACTGCTACTTGGTAGTTAGAACATGACCACAATGTTCTGTGTCCCATATACTTCATGCTGAGTATATGGGGTATGATTTTCTGTGGTGGAAATTGGACTTAGAATTTTAAAAAGGTACTTAAATCCAAGCCTTGTCATTTTTAGCATCGTAACCTCTAAAATTTTGTAATCTGTGAAAACCAAGTGGGATAATATTTTCACAGTCTAATGATCTTATCTCTGCTGTAGACGTTTCTCAACATATTTTGGTTTGTTTCCTTGATTCCCATTTTGGTAGCTACCATATTCTTCCAAAAGCCCATTATTCATCTTAGGACTAAAGTGTTGCCGTAAAAAGCCAAGTGGGTTTCTCTCTAACTAGAGTATTTGATAGTCTGCCAGCTACAAACAGTCTTTTATAATGCCCTCAAATTATGAGCTGCCCGTATTCCGTAATTTATTTGTCAGAATATGACTAGAAATAGGCCAGATAGTTCTCAGATCCTCATTGTGAGTGCTTGCTGAGTGTCTATGGTGATTGTCTTAAGATTATATTTGTATTTATCAAAACTTGGAAATTGCGTTGAAAAATCAGGAAGTACCTGTCTAATATCAAGGTTTCTTTTATCCTTTAACAATAGGATAAAAGTAGCTGAAGAACACTATTATTTCATGATGTGTGTTCTATTTGTTATGTATAATAAACAAATTTTACATTTATTCCAGGGAAATATTTTAATATGAATAATTAAAAGTTTTTTTCTTATTAAAATAATATAGCTGCTCCAATGAAGGATGAGGCCTTGTTTTTAATTTAGGAGTTTATGAATGATCAGTCATATGGTATGGTAGGAATTTTCCACTCTGGACTAGATGTTAGATATTATGGGAGATTGATGTAACTTGTTTTAAAAGTTTTCTATAATTATTTTTCATAAACTTTATTCTTCAGAGCAGTTTTTGGCTTACAGCAAAACTGAGAGGAAGATACAGAGATTTCCTACGTGCCATTTCCTCCTCATTTGAACAGCCTCCCTGACTGAGAACATCCTGCAGCAGAATGGTACATTTGTTACAGCTGATGGACCTACATTGACATAATTACCACTCTAAGTCAATGGACAGCATTAGGGTTTATTGTTGGTATTGTACATTCTATAGATTTTGACATATGCATAACGACACGTATCCACCATTATAGGTCATACAAAATAATTTTACTATCCTAACCATCCTCTGTATTCTACCTGTTTATTCTTCCCTCCCTCGAACTCCTCACAACCACTGACCCTTCTATAGTCTCTGTAGTTTTGTCTCCTTTCAGAATGCCATATAGCTGTAATTGTACAGTATGTAGTAACCTTTTTAGATTGGCTTCTTTTACTTAATAATAGGTATTTAACATTCCTCCATATCATTTTATAGCTAGAGAGCTCATTTCTTTCTGGTGCCAGGTAATATTCTATTGCTTGGATGTTCCACAGTTTACTTATTTATTAACTTTCTGAAGGACATCTTGGTTGCCTCCAAGTTTCGGAAATTACAAACAAAGGTGATATAAACATTTGTGTACATGCTTTTGTGTGGACAAGTTTTTCATGCATTTGGGTAAACATCAAAAAGTTGATTGCTGGATCTTATGGTAAGAATCTTTCTACTGTCAAGTTGTCTTCCAAAGAGGGCACATTCTCACCAGAAATGAATAAGAATCCCTTTTGCTCCACATATTCCCCAGCATTTGGTGTTCTTGGTATCTTGAATCCCAGTCTGTTACCAATTTTGGTCCATTGTTTAAATTAGGTGGTTTCGGCCGGGCGTGGTGGCTCAAGCCTGTAATCCCAGCACTTTGGGAGGCCGAGGCGGGAGGATCACAAGGTCAAGAGATCGAGACCATCCTGGTCAACATGGTGAAACCCCGTCTCTAC
>NW_016107366.1:3347516-3365671 GCF_001604975.1 Cebus imitator | reverse complement strand
ACCACTGCACTCCAGCCTGGGCAACAAAGGGAGAAAAAACCTCAAAAATAAAAAAAAAAAAAAAAAAAAAAAAAAAAAATTAGGTGGTTTCTTTTCTTACTGTTGCATTATAAGAGTTATTTGTATATTTATTAATAGATAATAGTCTTTTATCAGACACATATTTTACAAATATTTTCTGCTGGTCTATAACTTTTTATTATCTCAAGTGTGTCTTTCATAGCACAGAAGTTTTTAGTTTTAATGAAGTCCAGTTTATCAAATATTTCTTTTTTGGATCAAAAGATCCACATTATATCTAAGAGCATTGGCATTATATCTAAAATAATTGGCATTATACCTAAAAACCCATTGCCATATCCAAGGTTATCTAGATTTTTTTCTTATGTTGTCTCCTAAAAGTTTTATAATTTTGCATTTTACATTTAATCCCATGATGCATTTTGAGTAAATTGTAATGAAGTCTGTAAGATCTGCATCTTAATTCATGTTGTTTGTTTTGGTATAAGAATATCCATTTGTCCTAGCACCATTTGCTGAAAAGGCTTTCTTTTCTCTTTGCATTGCTTTTATCCCTTTGTCAAAAATCTGCTCACCACATATGTGTTTATCTATTTTTAGGACTCTCTCTTCTAATCCATTGATCTATTAGTCTATTTTATTGCCAATACTTTACTGTCTTGGTTACTGTAGCAGTTCAGTAAGTTTTGAACTCAGTTTCAGTTCTCTGATTTTTTTCGTTTCCTTTAACACAGTGTTGTCTATTCTGAGATTTGCTTCTGCACATAAACTTTAGAAGACATTATTCAGTACATACAAAATAACTTGCTGTGATTTAGATTGGTATTGTATTGAATTTATAAATCAAATTGGGAAGAAATGACACCTTGACTATATGAGATTTTTCTATCCATGATCATAGACTTAGTTCTTTATATTCAGCAAGTTTGTAGTTGTCTTTATATAAATTTGGCCATATTTTCTTAGATTTTTACCTAAGTATCTCATTTTGACAGAGTGTTAATATAAATGATACTGTGTTCTGTATTTTAAATTCTACTAGCTAATTGCTGATGCATAAAAAAGTGATTGACTTGTTAATATTAACCTTGTACCCTGCTATAATCCTTCCTAAAATAATTCATAGTCTCAGAATTTTTTGGTATTTTTTTCATATTTTCTACATAGAAAATAATGTCATCTGTGAACAAAAATATTTTAGTTCTTTCTTCCCAAACTGTATCACTTTTATTTTCTTTCCTTGTCCTTTATGTAAGCTAGGATTAACAATACAATGTTCAGAAGAGTGTTGAGAGGAATCCTTGCCTGGTTTCTCATCTAAGCTGGAAAACTTCTAGTACTTCACCATTAAGTATAATATTGGCTATTGCTTTTTGTAGATATTCTTTTTCAGCTTGATAACGTTCTCCCCTATTTATAGTCTGCTTAGAGTCTCGGTTAGGAATAAGGGATCGATTTTGTCAAATGCTCCTTCTGTCTCTATTGACATGATCATTTCTTTTTGAGTCTGTGAATGCGATGGATTGCATTAATAAATTTTCAAAGATTGAAACAGTCTTTCATACTTTAGTTAAATACGTATGGTCCCTTTCTCTCTCTCTCTCCATATATATATATTTGTTTCATATATATATATATATATATACACACACACACACATATATATACATATATACACATATATATACATATATATGTATATATATGTGTATATATATGAAACAAATATGTATAAATTTGTGTGTATTTATGTGTACACACACAATTTATATACACACACACACACACACACACACACAAATACATACACGCAGATCCAGCTACATATATATTTGATTCGCTAATATTTTGTTGAAGAGTTTTGCATCTATCTTCATGAGAGCTATTGATATATAGTTCATCTTTTCTGTAATATCTTTTTCTAGTTTTGATGTTAGAGTAATGCTGGCCTCATGCAATGATGAAACATTTCCTCTTCTGTCTTAATTTACCAGGCCTGGTGCTTTTTGTTTGGACAGCTTGTTAAATATTGAGACAATTTCTTTAATAATCCAATTGGGATTACTTTTTGTGTGAGCTATAACAGATTCCGTCTTTCAGGGAATTGATTCATTTCATCTGGGTTATCACATTTATAGGCATAAAGTTGTACATAATATTAGTTTATTATCTTTTTAGTGTCAAGGAGATCTATACTAATGTGCTTTCTTTTGATTCTGATATTAGTAATTTGTACCTTCTATATATTTTTTAATTACCCTAGCTAGGAGTTTATTGATTTTATTAATCTCTTGATAGAAACGGCTTTCTGTTTCATTGATTTTCTCTACTGATTTTTTGTTTTCAATTTTAGTGATTCTGATACTAATTATGGTTTTCATTGTTTAGTTTGTTCTTCTTCTAGTTGCCTAAGGTTGGAAGCTTCGATTCGTGATTTTAGTATTTTCTTCTTTTCTAACATATACATTAAATATTATGAAGTTCCCTCTAAGCACTGTTTTCCCACACATTTTGATGTTCTATTTTAACTTAGTGTGAAATGTATTTTTAAATTTATTTAAAGGCACCTGTAGTCTGTATATCATGTATAAGAGTGCTATTTTTAATCACCAAGTGTTTAAGAAGTTTCCAGTGATCCTTCTGCTATTAACTTCTAGTATAATTCCATTGTGGTCTGAGGATATATTTTGTATGACTTCTATTCTTCTAAATTTGTTAAGATTTGTTTTATAATCCTGTGGTGTATCTTGGTGAATATTCATATGAATTTGATAAAATACACATTCTAATATTACCAGATTAACTAGTCTATAGCTAATTATATCCAGTTGATGATGATGCTGTTGAGTTGTACTATATCCTTACTGATTTTCTATCTTCTGTGTCTATCTATTTGATGGTTCAGCGATGTTGAACTCTCCAATTACAGTAGTGTGTTCTCTTTGCAGTTCCTTAAGTTTTTCCTCATATATTTTGAAGCTCTGGTGTTAGGGACTTATGTACTAACTGTTTTTATGTCTTCTTAGAAAACTGACCCCTTTATCATTATGCAATATCATTCTTTAGCTATGATAACGTTCCCTGCTCTAACATCAGTATTCCAAAATTAATGTAGCTACTCTCATTTTCTTTTGATTAGTTTTAGTATGCTGTGGCTTTCTCCATCCTTTTGCTCTTAATCTCTGTATGTCTTTATATGTAAAGTGAGTTTATTGTAGACAATATATAAGTTGCCTAGTTTTTGTTTCCCGCTTTGACTTTCTCTGTCTTTTAAGTAGAATATTTAGATCTTTTAAATAAAAAGTGATTATTGATATAGTTAGATTTATATTTACCATGTTGTTGCTGTTTCCTATTTGATGTCTTTGTTATTTGTCACTGTTTTGTTACCTACTCTTTTTCTGCTTTTTATGGTTTTAATAGAGCATGATGCTATTTCCTCTCTTTTCACAGGTAGTTCAAGTACTAAATAATAATAATATATTCATAATTTCTTCCCTCCTTTTCCTGGAATCATTGATCTCATTCAATTCTGTATTCATAAGTATATGGCAATATATCTATTTATATGCATAAGCATATATAATTAAATATTGTTGCCATTATTTTTATTTTGTAGATCAATTAAGAATAAGAAAAATAAGTGTTTTTATTTAACCATTATATCTCTTCACCAATGCTCTTTGTTTACGTAGATTCAAATTTATGATCCATCTTTCTTTCTCTCTGAAGAACTTCATTTAACTTTTCTTGCAAAGTAGATCTACTAGCAAAAAATTTCAATTTTTTAATTTTTCTGAGGAAGTCTTTATTTCTTCTTCACTTTGGAAGGTTGATTTTCCATGGTATGAAAGTCTAGTTTGGTGTTTTTCACCTCTAAATCCTTTAAATACTTCGTTCTTTTTTTTTTTTTTTTTTTTTTTTTTTTTGCCTGCATGATTTATGAGGAAAAGTTGAACATAATCCTTATTTTGTTCCTCTATAGGTAAGGCATATTTTTCCTTTCTGGCTTTTTTCAAAAAAAGTTATTTTTCTTTATCTCTACTTTTATGTATTTAAAATATACCTAGGTGTAGGGTTTTTTGTTTTTTGTTTGTTTTTGAGACAGCTTACTCTGTCACCCAGGCTGGAGTACAGTGGCATGATCTTGGCTCAATGCAAACTTCGCCTCCTGGGTTCAAGCAATTATCAAGCCTCTGGAGTAGCTGTGATTACAGGAGTGTGCCACCGCCTGGCTGCTTTTTATACTTTTAGTAGAGATGGGGTTTTGCCATATTGGCCATTCTGGTCTTAAATGACCAACTTCAGGTGATCTCTTGGCCTCAGACTCCCAAAGTGCTGGTATTACGGGCATGAGCCACTGTGTTTGGCTGTTTGTTTTTAGCATTTACTCTGCCTGGTGTTCTCTGGAATTTCTGAATTTGTAGTTTAATGGCTATCATTTATTTGGAGAATTTCTAAGTTATTATTGTTTCAAACATGTTCTTTCTTTTTCTTTTCTTCTTTCTTTCTTTCTTTCTTTCTTTCTTTCTTTCTTTCTTTCTTTCTTTCTTTCCTTCTTTCTTTCTTTTTTCTTTCTTCTCTCTTTCTAGTAGTCCCATTTTGTATTCTATAGCATTTGTAGTTGTTCCACTATTCTTGTATATTCTAATCGATTTTTTTTTCAATTGTTTCTTTGTTTTTTAGTTTTAGAAATTTCTACTGACATATTTTTATGCTCTAAGATTCTTTCTTCAGTTGTGTCTACTAATGAGCCCATCAAAGGCACTTTTATGTACAGTGCTTTTGACTTTTAATATTTTAAAAATTATTTCTTAGAATTTTCATCTCTCTGCTTATATTAACCATTTATTCTTCCATGTTATTTACTTTTTCTTTGAGAATGCTTAGTATATTAGGTATAGTTATAAAAAAATTCTGGTCTCATAATCCTAGAATCACTTACATCTTTGAGTTTGGTTCTAATGCTTGTTACACCTCATCAAAGAATGCTTTGGTCTTTTAGTATGCTTTGTAATTTTTGTTGAAACCTGGACATGATGTATTGAGTAAAAAAGACTCTGGTATATAGGCTTTTATTGGTGTAGTGATAATATTTTCGGGAAGGGAAAACATTTTATAGCCATATGATTAGGTCTCAGTCTTCTAGTAGATTTGGTTTCCTGAGCTGTGAACTTCACAAGGGCTTCTCAGATTTATTTTCACCATTTAGAATGACAGGATAACTAGAATAAGCTGAAGTTGAAAATTTTCTTTCTCTTTGTATCTATTTGAATCTGATAAAACCCCAAGCAGTTATTTTCTATTAAAATAGTTTCTCTTGAGAGAAAGTCTTGTTAAAAAGAGCAGAAGGCTCTGTATTATTCCAACCTGGTTACTTTTGTTTTTCCCTGTAGGAAGTACAAGGGGATGTTTCTCTCTGATCTTTACTGTGAGAATCTAGTAGAGCTCCTGGAGCTAAAACTAAAAAAAAAAAAAAAAAAAAGCATGCCCCAGTCCCAGTCTCCATGACTGTGCCTTCCTGGAGATTTTAACTCAAACTTGCTCATTGTTGGCTTCCAGCAATTTGACATTTACAGTTTAGGCTCTTGTATTCCAGTACTAGTTTCTTCTGAGTTTTTTCCTTACAAGTTTTTGTTTCAGTAAGTTGTGATACTCTATATATTCACTTGTCTATTTATTCAAATTTTGGGAATTTGGTTTGTCCTGTGACCTCACTTTTCTAATGGAATTGAGTTTATTTTTTAACTTGTTTAATTTTTTACTTGTTGGAATGAAGTGTTTAATTCCAGGCTTCTTAGATAGTGGACCAGAAATTGCAAGTTGATCTCGTCCATTAATTTTTAAACATAGGCTACCTCCTCCTTCATTTTCAGTGTTCTCTTAGTTAAAACGTGTGGATGACTCTGAAGGAATTAACATATTCTGGCATCATAGTATTAGAGATAGTCCAGCATGCATTTGCCAACTGACTGCATTACCGTTTAGATACTTCATTTGCTCTGAAATACAGGATGCCCCCCTCAAAAGACCTGTTTCAAGATTAGTCTTTATACAAAGTAAGGAGCTTTTTAATTCTAGTAAACAAGCCAGATATCTTGGTTCTTTTCTGCCCATCCCATTTGACTACAAGTAATTGAGACATACTGGAGCAAATTCATGATGTTAGTTCTATCATAACTCTGGGAAAACATAATTCTTGCCTTAGAGTCTCTACCTAGCAGGATAAGATCAGTTGTTATTTTTATATTGTGTTGTATTTAGGGGTTAAATAAGTCCTGCCTTATGCTGTAATAATGAGAAGCATATTTATTAAGGGTCCATAGCTACAACAAAAGTAATACGCTTTCAAATATATTTAGATTCTGTGGTAGCTGGAATAATGTCTCTTCCCAAGGACATTCTTGTCCTAATCCCTGAACCTGTAAGTTTCACTTTACATGGTAAGAAGAGTTTTACGTGTCATCATTGCTATTCCTGCTGGAATACAAAACAGAGAGAAAAAGAGAGAGAGAGAGAGAAGGATTTTACAAGTATGATTAAGCTAAGGATCTTGAGATGAGGACATTATCTGATCTGGATAGGCCCTTTGTAATTATAAGGGTTCTTAAATGCGGGAGACAAGAGGGCCAAAATCAAAGAAGGGTATCTGAGGACAGATTCAGAGGTTAGAGTGATAAAATTGCTGAGTTTGATGACAGAAGAGTCTCATAATCCAACAATAGCAGGCAGTCTCTAGGAGCTAAAAATTGTGATGAATGCATTTCCCGCCAGAGCCTCCAGAAGGAATGCAGCCATGCCAACATTTTGATATTAACCCAGTAAGGATTTTAATTTCCAGAACTATAAGGTAATACATTTGTCCTTTTTTTTTACCCACTGATGTAATATGTTACAGCAGCAACAGAAAACTAAGAGAGGGTTTATTCTAATCTCTAATACTTGTCAGAATGCAAAAAAGAAATTTCATACATTTAAGAATGAGGTAGTCTTAAGAAAGTCAGCGTCTTGAGTTTCAAAAACTTTTTTAATGGAAGTTTTTTATCTCTTTGAGATGGGACTATTCAGAGTATATGTTATAAGATCAGAAGTATTGTGATGGCAAAATATAATACCAAGGACTATAGAGATTTGTAAATGTCCAGAACAGCCATCACCTGGTATGTGAGCAGTTACATATACTATCCTCATCCATGGCATGCATTTATATTTGATTCTAGCACTGAATTACAACCATGTAACCTTAAGATAAATTTCAATCTGCCAGTCAAAGCCGCCACTACTATTTTTTAAGTTGGAATATCTGTCATTCAGAATCCTCTTAGAAAAAAGAGAAATCACTCACGGTATTTATAACATAGGTAATTTGAAGGAGAACTAGTCCCACAAGTAATAGAAGAGCTGAGAAGGTAAAAAGGGGAAATTGATCATACTCAGAGATTAGAAATAGCAGAAAAATACTACATATTCTAAGTTGCTAATACAAAGAGAAAATTGGAAGTCCAAGGGTTGGGATCACCTGACAGAAGTTGTAACTACAACTTGTCACCAGGGAGCTGCACCACTGCGGAAAACTTATTTGAGGGAGACTGAAGATGATGCCCTCACCTTTTCTGACCACCTTATCATCTGCTGTTAGTGCCTGCCTCTCATTAGCTCCAAACAAGATGGATGCTAGCTAAAACTGCAGCCAAGGAAAACTAATCAGCAAAGGCCAGGTCCTCTGCTTGAAAAGGCAGAGCAAAGAGCGAAGAAGGGATTTGAGAGCAATTGGCTCTGAACCACTTAGAATGTGAAGTTAAGGCAAAAAACAAAACAAAACAAAAAAACCCTTCCTTACTAACACCCTTGGCTATGTCAAGAAATGTTAAAAAGAACATTTTGAAATTAGAGATTCTTCAAAAGGAGACACATTTTCCACGACCCGAAGACGATCAAAACTCAAAACTGAAGTGTGTAAGACTCAGACCTTATGCAGGCATCCTTTTTATTTTGCTTGTCTGAAGAACATCAGCCTAGTATACTTCATGCACTGTAAAAAATTTAAAAACTGTATTTCCTTTTATATGACCTCTTTATGTGTAATTATGCTAACTTATAAAGTCAATTTACAAATTAGAAAGATACATAAATGCAATTTTCCAAATGAATTTTTAAAATGAGAGTTTGATGAAAACAACTGCTAAGATGTGCTCTTAGATTTATATAATAAAATAGCACAATGTTGATTGGATATAGGCACACTTGAGCCATGCTTTTTTATATTCTCATATTTCAGATCCATCTAACATTGATGTTAAGGTAGAGATAAATCTTAGAATATTGATAGTTTTTTATATTACATACTATAAAGTTGATGATTTTACTAGGTGCATTTCTGTCTTGCTACATGTAATCATTTCAGGCTAAAAATTATCATTGACATTTTAAGTCAAAAGAGAAGCAAAATGCATGCCAATTAGTAGTCAATAATAATTTTCCTCTAGCAGATTATAGCAAGTACCCAGTACAAAGATGATTGGCTTCACACAAATAATCAAGGCATAATCTGTCTCTTAGAATTTATTACGCTTTTCCCTCCCTAATTCATCAGAACTGTAACAGATTTTATGACCATCTGTCATAATCAATTGAATCTTTTTCAGCCGACAGGCTAAAGCACATGGGGGAATCCCTAGATGATATGATGGCCAGAACTCCTTCTGTCAGGAAACTGAAGGTAGATTGAGTGAAGATTTTTTTACCTATGACATGTGACTTCATTTTGTTCCTCTAAGCAAGGGAATGGTATTTTTTTGTCCTTATCCATTGTTTGTCACATTCGAGAATTTTGACATTTTTTTTTTACAAATACTGTGCCATCATTTGCTATATTTTGGCTATAAGAATCTTTCTATCATTTAATACATCTCTGTGTAACACAGGTTAATTAAAGCACTTTGACATATAATAGGAAGATTAAATTCTCAATTTCATTGCCTCAATTTAACAGGAATGCTTTGAGCTTCTTCAGTGTACTGCTTTTTTATCTTAATGGCATCATAATCTGATAAGAAAAGTAAATATATAAACAAATTATTACTATGTAGGGTATTGCATGCAAAAATTGACCCAAGAACAAAGCATTTAGTAATTAGTAGTGGGTAATTAACTGAATGGTGAGACAAGTCTTCATTAGAAGAAAAACTGAAGCTTTTGAGGAAAATGAGTTTCAATTTGATAATCAGAGTATAAGTGTTTTTATCATGGAAGTGAGGATATGTTTTCTACCCCATTTCCATAGTCACAGTGAGATTAGGCATGGAGATAAACCTGGGTTTTCAGTAGGAATGCCCAGACATTATCTTTGACATCAGAATTTGGCCAAACTGCTTTCACCTTGCTACAATATTTGGAGCTTCAAATAGAGGAAAAGTTAAAGTATCAATTTTTTCTTGATATCTCTCAACACTGACTAATATTTAATGCATATCCAAAAAGAATTTTTGTGCACATAACAAAAGAAAGATGCAGAGAAAATTTTGAGAGAAATTTGTTATCATAAAGCTAATTGCTACCTTACTTGATTTGCAACTCCAAGGTATAAAGGCTAGACTTTCCTAATTCTGCACAACAACAACAAAAAAAACATAGAAAGGCATTAGATATATATATATATGAACATATTATATATATATATACACACACATATATGTTCATATTTATATATTCATTCATATCCATCTTTTCATATATATGAATCTTTTCATTCATATGTATCTTTCATATACATATCTTTCATTCATATATATCTTTCATTCCTATATATTCTCACATACATATTAAGAGAATAGTGAATTTTCATTACCACCACTGTCCAAATCCCTTAAATCCTTAAATTTCTTAAGTTCTGGGGGTGAACCAGATACCAGATAAATGTTTTTACTTTAGTCAATTCATGATTTTAACATAAATCTAACTCTATAATAGCAATCCTAGTGACAAATATATCTTGATTCTACCTACCCACACCTTATTGTAAAGTGAACATCTATTTAGTGACGCAAAATGCAGCCTGGTTAGTGCAGTAGCATTCTAGCAGTTGTCAGTTTGGAGAAATTATTGTGAGGCATTCAATTGCAAAGCTTTAAAAATTGTACTAAGGAAAATTACATACTGGTATAATGTTTATTCTTTTGATACATTTTCTGCCTTATTTCTGTACTTTACAATAGTAATATTTGACTTTTGTCAGGTTCAGGAAAATATTTATTTTAGTATTTACTGATTTAGAAAGCATTCACACAAAATTTTTAATTTGTTTCCCCTTTAGCACATAGAAAAGTATGCTGGATATTAAACTACAACTAAAGGTTTCCCATTTCATCATCTGCATTCTCTGGCCTGATAGCATGATTTTTTTTTTTCCTTTTTGCCATGCATTTGGAGTTGTGTTTGTGACATTTTCTAGATGTTGTCCTTGCTAGGACAGTTGTTTCTACATGTGATTCTGTCTCTGGATCTAGCTAATAATAAAATTCTCTGCCTGAGAGGTGTTGCTCCAGAGACTGACAGGTTTTTAATTAATTTTAATAACGTAAAATTCCATTAGGAATCTTCCATCAGTTCACTCTGCAAACTAGTTATTTTCATACGGTAAAATTCTCATAAGTGTTCCCATCCATTTCTGAATTATTCATTTTTTCTTTGACTTGCTTATCTAATTATCTATGCTAATATCACATTGATTTGAAAATGGTGATTAAAATATTTTAATATCGTACAAGCCAATTATATTTTTAATTTTTATATAGTATTGGCTTTTACTGGTATTTATTATGTGAGATTTGAAATAAGTTTTCAAATTATTTCAAAGCAAAGTGCATTAGAATAATATTTGGATTCGAGTTGAAATGGTTTTAGATGCATATATGAATTTTGATAGAAGTGCTATTTTTATGATATTAAAATATCTTAAATTAAGATAACAATAATATATTTTTGTCTGTTTGAGAGTGGCTTTTGGACATGGCTGTGGGATGGGGTCCACTGCTGAGGTAGCATATGTTTTCATTAGAAAATTTAGAAACAAGAATAAAATGAACTAAAAGGCTGCTTTTGATAGTAAATTATCATGTTGCAGCAGTTCTAAATCAATGTCATGGATAAAATATCCACATCCATTATGGCATCTCCTCCCACATACCTCACCCTTATTTACTCCAATGTGATAAGACTTCATAATTTTCATTTAAAAATTTTTTTATATTATTTTTAATTGACAGGTAAACATGGTATAGGTTTATAAGGTGCAATATGATGTTTTGATCTACATATACTTCATGGAATGGCTATATCAAGCAATTTAACATGAATTACCTCACCTATGAATTACCTCTTGTGTGTGGAGAGCACTTAAAATCTGCTTGCTTAGTAAATTTCAGGTATACAATATATTGTTATTAACGGTAGCATCAAGGTGTTACAATAAATCTCTTGATCTTATATCTATTATCTAATGAAAATATTTTATCCCTTGACAAACATGTCCTCAACACCACTGCCCCATAATGTCTGGTAAATACCATTTTATTCTTTGTTCCTATAAATTTGACTTTTACACTCCTCATATAATTGAAATCATGCAGTATGTCTTTCTATGCCTAGCTTATTACACTTAACATAATGTCCTTCAGGTTCATCTATGTTGTCACAAATGACAGAATTTTGTTTTGGCAAAGGATGAATAGTATTCCATTGTGTATATGTACTACATTTTAAAAAATCAATTGATTCACTGATGGACACTTAGATTGAGGTTATGTCTTCGTTCTTGTAAATAATTTTTCAACGAGCATGGGAGTGTAGATATCACTTGAACATGCTTGATTTTATTTTTTCTTTTTTGCATAAATGCACAGTAGATTGCATAAATGCCCAGTGGATTGCTGGGTAATGATAATTTTATTTTTAATCTTTGGGGGAACTTCCATATTATTTTTTGTAATTACTGTATTAATTTACAATTAATTCCACCAACATTGTTACAAGGGTTGCCTTTCCACCACATTCTCACCAGCACTCATATTTTGTTATTTTTATAATAGCCATATAAATAGGTGTGAGATTATATCTCATTGTAGTTTTAATTTGCATTTCTCTGATGATTAGTAATATTGAGCATATTTTCATATACTTCTTGGCCATTTGTATGTGTTCTTTTCATATACAACTATTCAGATCTTTTGTCTACTTTATAACAGAATTATTCGGTTTTTGCTGTTTACTTGTTTGAGTTCCTTATATATTCTGGTTATTAATCTCATGTCAGAGGACAGGAAATATTTTCTCCCATTCTGTTAGTTGTTTCTTTATTTCGTTGTTTGTTTTATTTACTGCATAGAAGCCTTTTAACTTGATGTTATCATATTTTTCTAATTTTGCTTTTGTTGTCTATGCTTTTGGTGTTGTCTTTGCCTAGAACAGGAAATGTTTCTGTGTTGACTTATTGGATTTTTACAGTTTTAGGTCTTATATTAAGCCTTTAAATCTATTTTGAGTTGATTTTTTGTTTATACTTGGAACTGTGTATCTAATTTCATTCATCTAATTCTCTTATTTAATATTTTTGGCATCTTAGTCAAAAATCATCTGATCATAATGGATATGTTTATTTCTGACCCTGCAGTCCTGTTCCATTGGTCAATGTCCTTGACTTTATGCCGGAACTATGCTTTCTTTTTTTTTTTTTTTTTATTACTACAGATTTGTAGTAGATTTTCAAGTTAGTATAATGCCTTTGGCATCATTTTCTTTTTGGTTTAAGTTTATGAGATACAAATGTAATTTTGTTACCTGTATGCTGAATAATGGTGAAATCAGGGCTTTTAGTGTATCTATCATGGAATAAGGTACCTTGTACCCATTAAGTAATTTCTCATCTTCGACTCCCATCTCACCTTCCAAATCTTCATTGTCTATCATTTCACACTCTATGTCCATGTGTACACATTATTTCACTCACACAAATGAGAACATGTGGTATTTGTCTTTCTGTGTCTGAATTATTTCACTTAAGATAGTGGCCTCCAGTTCCACCCATGTTGCTGCAAAAACATGAATTTATTATTTTTATGGCTGAATAGTATTCCATTGCATATATATACCACATATTTTTATCCAATCATCCATTGATGGACACTTGGGTTGATTTTATATCTTTGCCATTATACATAGTGGAGCGATAAACATGCATGTAGATTTTTGTTATAATGATTTATTTTTCCTTTGAGTAGATATATAGTTGTGGAATTGCTAGAAAAAATGGTAGTTCTATTCACTGAGAAAACTGTGTACTGTTTTTCATAGAGGCTGGTAGTAAATTGCATTCCTTCCAATGGTGCATAAGTTTTTCCGTTTCTCTGCATTGTCCCAAACATCTGTTATATATGTATATTTTTTAATAATGGCTATTCTGATCAGTATAAGATAAATATATCACTGTGGCTTCAATTTGCATTTCTCTGATGAACAGTGATGATGAACATTTAAAAAATATATTTATTGGCCATTTTTATATCTTTTAAAAAATGTCTATTCATGTCCTCTGCCCACTTTTTTACTGGGATTACTTGTTTTGCTGTTGTTAAGGCCTTTGAGCTTCTTGTTAAGGCTTTTTATGTTCCCTCAAGAATATGTTGGCTATTCAGGGCCTTCTGAAATTCCATATGAATTTTACAGTTGGACTTCCGGTAATATGCTGAATAACAGTGGTGAAAGATGCTCACATCTTTCTTATGTTCCATATCTTAGAGAAAAGGCTTTCAGTGTTCTCCCATTCAGTATGAGGCTAGCTATGTGTCTACTGTATATAGTTTTTATTTTGTGGTGATATGTTCCCTCTATATCTGTTTTTTTTTGGGGTGTGTTTTTATCATGAAGGGGTGTTGAATTTTATTTAATGCTTTTACACCATCAATCCAAATAATCATACCATTTTTGTCTTTCATACTGTTAATATGTTACATAAAGTTGATTGCTTTGTGCATATTGAACAACCTTGCATCCCAGGGATAAATACCACTTGGTCATAATCGCTGATCTTTATAATATATTGCTGAATTTGTTTTATTAGTATTTTTTAAGAATTTTTACATCAATATTCATCAGAGATATCAGCCTGTAGTTTTCATTTTTGATGTGTCTTTGTGTTGTTTTTGTATCAGGGTAAGACTGGCCTCATATAATGAGTTCGGATGTATTCTGGTCAGCATGCTTTCCAAGAATAAACTACCAATAATCTTTACATTGTCTTTTGTAGTAATTGATTTAACAAATTCTTTGTTCCTATTGGGTCAACAGTGGTAGTTCAACTATTACTAATGATATGGACAGAAGACAAGGAAATACTGGGTAGGAAAGGGCTGTTGTTTGGCAAAGGTCACAACCTCAAGCCTGGATACCTGTGGCCCTGAATGAGGACAGGCATTCCTGTTTTCACGCCCAAAAGCTACCTTTTGGCCTGCCATGCCCCCTATCCTGTACCCATATCAACCCCAGATCCTAGGCCTCAGAAGCAGAAAAGGAGAGGAGCAGGCATATAGCAGAACAGGGTGGCAGGGAAAGAGAGAAGAGAAGGAGCATCTGAATGCCAAGAGGAGTTCTCCTGGGGATGGTTTGAAAGGAGATCGGCTGCTGAGTGTCCAAACTCCAGGAGAAGATCACTTTCCCACTCTATACCCCTCCCATCTCTCCATCTGTCTTGCTAAAAGCCACTTTCACTGCTTAATAAATGCCCCACATTCATGCTTCAAGTCCATGTGTGACCTGACACTTCTGGTACACTGGACAAGAGCTCAGGATACAGAAAGCTGTCACACTGGCCCTCTGCTCTTGTAAAGAGGCAGAGGGTCCACCGAGCTGGATAACACTAAAGCTGCCCATGGATGGCAAGGCTAAAAGAGTGCACTGTAACACACACCCATTTGGGCTTTGGTAGTCACAGGATCCGCCCATGGACTCTGCTGTGGGGCTGGAGTCCAGTGCCCTAGCTCCTACCTCTGTCTGTTTGTGTGCTCCCCACTCCCGTAAGGGGTTTGAGCAGGTCCTGCGAGGGCGGTCAGGGAACTTTCCTCTTTCACTAAGCAATCAACTATTTCTTTGAGATTTTTAAAAATCTTACTCCAGTGTTTGCAAGTTACATTATCCTAGAAGTCTATTAACTTTGCTGTGTCTGTGTATAATTCATTATTTTTTATCTCCAATGCATTACTCTATCTCTTTTTTCTTTATTCAAGCATGTAAGTCAGTTTTTGATTAACTTATTTTTTCCAATACTTTCTTATTTTCTATTTTCTATTTTTGTCAGCCCATACTATTGTTAATTTCTGCTTTTTTATATTTTTAAAATTTTGTTTAGCACTTTTAAATTTTGTTTCTTATTGATGAAGGCATTTGATGGTACACATTTTAATCTCAACTTGATACAATAAATTCACTCATATGTAACATTAGGGAGAGGTTTCTTTTTAATAAAAGATTTTTTTCCTGTAGTAGATAAGTCTGCAATAAGGCTAAAACCCACTGTTAGAATATGTTGATATCCTAATTTCAGTACCTGTATATGCGACCATATTTGGGAATAGAATTTCTGTAGATGTTATCAAATTAAGATGAGGTCACTCAGGTAATCTCCAGCCTAATATAATTGGAATCCTGATAAGCAGAGGCAAATGCAATGTGATGATACACACAGGGAAATGGACATCTGACAACAGAGACAAACACTGAGGCATTGCCACTGCAAGCTTAGAAATACCAAGACTTGCTCAGCAAGCCAGTAGGAGCTAGGAAGGAGCAAGAAAAGATTTACTTTTCTGGATTTCAAAGGGAGCATGTATCTGACAACACCTTGAATTCGGATATCTAGCTCCCAGTCTGTGATACAATAAACTTCTCTTCTTTATTAATTTCTCTTCTTTTCAGCCACCTAATTTTGGTACTTTGTTACAGCACCCCTGGGAAACTAACACACCCATCCATCCACCCAAACAAACAAAAACAAAATATGCCTCACGTGGACTTTTAAATTATTGTTTACAATGTGCAACCATAATTTTCAGTGCTATTTACATGCTGGTGCTACAATTGCAGAATTTTATTAATATTTATTTTAATTTCTCAGCAGAAAAATCCTTATCATAAATGAGATACCTATTCCTGCCTCTGTAAGTTACAGGATGTAAGGAAGCTTCAGTTGCCACCTTCTGAACAATCGGAATTTGGAGTCATCCCTCCATTATTTATTTTAAGCTTTTCCGTTTATAGTATGCCTGCCACAATGTCATATATATATATGGCCATTCTCCAGTTTCAGTAAAAATGAGAATCATATCATTTTTATTTTATTTGGTCATATCTTTAGTTTTCTGTGTGGAAGTCATATAATGTGTTCATAATTTTGTACTTCCTCTTCCTTTCTATTACAAAAGTAAGCTTTCTGATAGGTGGGGCTATGCTTATTTATAGCTTTTACACCTAAAACAGTATTTAGAACATTGTAAGCATAAAATAAAGATGTATTAAAGAAATGAAAGTTATTCATTCATTTGCTTACTTAATGACAAAGAAGTGGAAGGAAAAAATAACTTCCCAAAGGTATAAAACATTTACCATAGGATACATTTAATATGACTTCTTATTATACAAAAGATAGAGTAACAAAACAATGTAAATATAAAAATCAGTATTAAAAATGAGTTTTCTACTATGGACAAATTATTTTTAAAAGATGCTCCAATATTGTTTTCTGAGGGTGATATATATTTTTAATTGATATTGTCATAAGTTTTGTATATTTACCTAGCATTTTCCAGAGCAACAGAGCCTGCATTTCAGTTGAGTATTAGAATCCAATTTCCATTTCTATTAATCTTTGTCCATTAATGTTTACCAGTCAATAAAATAAGCCAGCTACCATATTCACCCTGACTGATAAGAAGATAGCATTTGGCTTCAGAACTCATGATGG
Organism: Cebus imitator; assembly: GCF_001604975.1. NCBI lineage: Eukaryota > Metazoa > Chordata > Mammalia > Primates > Cebidae > Cebus > Cebus imitator. The sequence continues at coordinate 3,348,642 of NW_016107366.1, read as the reverse complement.
ATAAGTGACAGCAATCTATGACACTGACAGAGCCTACACATAGCATCAAAATCAACAAATCAAACTCCCTTTTATCAATTACTACCTAATAGCTACAAAGTCCATTTTAATAGTCACTAGGGACTTGCCTTGGAATAAAATAAAGAATACTTGTTTCAACAAATGGCATCTGTTCTTAATAATTATTATCATTTCCTCTCTTTTTTTTAATACCCTAAGAATTCATTAAAAATTTAAATTTATCCCAGGGACGCAGGGCTGGTTCAACATACGCAAGGCTATAAACATAATTCACCGCACAAACCAAAGACAAAACCCACGTGATTATCTCAATTGATGCAGAGAAGGCCTTTGACAAAATTCAACAGCCCTTTATGCTAAAAACCCTCAATAAACTAGGTATTGATGGAACGTATCTCAAAATAATAAAAACTATTTATGACAAACCCACAGCCAATATCATACTGAATGGGCAAAAACTGGAAGCATGCCCTTTGAAATCTGGCACTAGACAAGGATGCCCTCTCTCACCACTTCTATTCAATATAGTATTGGAAGTTCTACCCAGAGCAATCAGGCAAGAAAAAGAAATAAAATTTATTCAAATAGGAAAGGAGGAAGTCAAATTGTCTCTATTTGCAGACGACATGATTGTATATCTAGAAGACCCCATCATCTCAGCCCAAAAACTCCTTAAACTGATAAGAAACTTCAGCAAAGTCTCAGGATATAAAATCAATGTGCAAAAATCACAAGCATTCCTGTACACCAATAACAGACTTAAAGAGAGCCACATAAAGAATGAACTGCCATTCACAATTGCTACAAAGAGAATAAAATACCTGGGAATACAACTAACAAAGGATGTAAAGGACCTCTTTAAGGAGAACTACAAACCACTTCTCAACAAAATAAGAGAGGACACAAACAGATGGAGAAACATTCCATGTTCATGGTTAGGAAGAATCAATATTGTGAAAATGGCCATACTGCCCAAAGTAATTTGCAGATTCAATGCTATACCCATCAAGCTACCAATGACCTTCACGGAACTGGAAAAAGCACCTTAAACTTCATATGGAACCAAAAGAGAGCCCGCATAGCCAAGTCAATTCTAGGCAAAAAA
>NW_016107366.1:3340675-3346741 GCF_001604975.1 Cebus imitator | reverse complement strand
GTGGAGAAATAGGAACACTTTTGCACTGTTGGTGGGAGTGTAAATTAGTTCAACCATTGTGGAAGACAGTATGGCGATTCCTCAAGAACCTAGACAGAAATTCCATTTGACCCAGCAATCCCATTACTGAGTATATATCCAAAGGATTATAAATCGTTCTATTATAAGGACACATGCACACGAATGTTCATTGCAGCACTGTTTACAATAGCAAAGACCTGGAATCAACCCAAATGCCCATCGATGATGGACTGCACAGGGAAAATGTGGCACATATACACCATGGAATGCTATGCAGCCATAAAAAGATGAGTTCATGTCCTTTGCAGAGACATGGATGAAACCGGAAACCATCATTCTCAGCAAACTTATACAAGAACAGAAAACCAAACACTGTATGTTCTCACTCTTAATAAGTCAGTGTTGAACAATGAGAACACACAGACACAGGGAGTGGAACATCACACACTAGGCCTGGGGGGGGCGGGGATCTAGGGGAAGAATAGAAGGGGGTTGGGGGATTGGGGGAGAAATATCTTATATAGATGATGGGCGGATGGATGCAGCAAACCACCACCATGGCACATGTATACCTATGTAACAAACCTGCAGGGTCTGCACATGTACCCCAGAACTTAAAGTATAATAAATAAAAAAGAAAGAAAAAGAAAGAAAGAAGGAAAGAAGAAAGGAAGGAAGGAAGGAAGGAAGGAAGGGAGGGAGGGAGGGAGGGAGGGAATAGATTCTTCCTGTTAAAATGCAATTTTGAGACTGATCAGGTTCTTGCAATTTGCCAAGAGCTTTTTTTCTCAACCAGATTTGTCAATTTTTCCTAAAAATCTGCAATACATTATCATTTAATTGTAATTAAAATGTTTTTTATTAAGTTGTCTAGAGTCTTTTCCTGATTATTCATTTAAATAAATCACTCTGAGTCAGATTTGTGATAAATCAGATTAGTCCTATTTATGGAATAAATTAAAATAAGTCTAATTATTGATTCAAAAGTTGATTTCCATAAAGGCAAAGGTAAATTTTTCACCTTTATACTTGAATTTACATAAGTGAGTCTATACTATGTTATTTGATGAATGTTTATTTAATGAACTAAAAAAATAATGCCTATATTAATACAGGCTCTCACAATGAAGACTGGAGAAAAATCTGGTTGCAGAAGGAGGAGGAAAGTAGTTATTATTAATATATGACCAAAGCATTCTAGTTTCCTTAACAATATCTACCCTAAAGAAATCTATTTTACCAGAGCCTCTGGTTTTACCAGAGATGAATTAACCCAGGGTAATCTAACTCTAGCTCCAATTTTCCTTCCTGTCTTCCATGAGAAGCATTTGTGAAGGTCATAGTTCAAGGATGGGAACTTAGTAAAAGACTGAGACCTAATTAAAAGACAAAAGAATGCTTCTTTTCCCCACACACATTACCACCACATCAATCAGTCTCCTGTATAACAACAACAACAAAAAAAACACAACTGAAAGAACTGCCCATTCTTAATGTTATGTGAGAAGACGTCTCTAGGGACATCAAAAGACAACAAGGTACACATAAGCAGGCAGCAGAAAATTGTCAAATTCTGACATACACAGCAAAGAGTAAACACAGCACAATTTAAGTGGGCAGTGTAATAACAAATGGACAATTAAGCAGAAAGAAGAAAGCACTAAGAAAGAATTAAAAGAAGACACCGGAAATCAAAAACATTACTGAAAAGAAGAATGTCTTGAATGGGTTAATCAATAGACTGGACATAAACAACATTGTATTCGGTGAGCTTAAGGATATGTCAATAGAAACTTTTGAAATTGAAACACAAATACAAAATAGAAAAGAAAATTAGAGCAAAATATCATACAACTCTGGGACGATTAAAAAAGGTATAGCATTCGTAATAAGACTACCAGAAAGAGAGGAAAGAGAGGAAGAAACAAGAACTATTTGATGCAAAAATGACAGAATATCCCAAATTTAATGATAGGTACCAAAAAACAGGCATAGGAAGCCTAAAGAACACCAAGCAGAATAAATACTAAAACATTTACACCTAGCATATCATGTTTAAACCACAGAAAACAGAAGAGAAAGAAAAAAATCCCGATGGATGCTGTGTAATTGAAAGGGGGAATGGGGACATTGTACTTACAGAGGAGCAAGGATGAGAATTATATAACAGCATATTAAATGATTTCAGTTTACAGATAAGCAAAATGAATGATAATAATGTTATAGTGGATGGGAGGAGGAACTGGGAATACTCCGTTCTAAGGTACTTGTACTACCTGAGAAGTGATATAGTATTATATAAAGGATAACTTGGATTCATTTAGAATATATGCTACAAACTCAATAGCACAACTAAAAGAATTTTTAAATTAAATCAAACAAAATGCTCAATTAAAACAATAAAAAGCAGAAAAAATCATAAAACAAAAAATAAAAACAAGAGTAGTAAGAAGAAAACAGTAAAAATTTCATAGATATTAGTCTATCAACAATCACTTTAAACACCAGTGGTCTAAATATAATAAATACTTATCATTACATTCAGAAACTGTCTGAATGGTTTGTTATAAAACATCAACCAATAATATATTATCTAAAAACAACCCACTTTAAATATTAGGACATGATATATTAAATGAAAGGATGTGATGCATCATGCTAACACAACCAAAAGAAAGCCGGAATAGCTATAATAATTTCAGACAAGGCAGACTTCAGAGTAAGAGAAATTGCTAAGAATAAATAAGAATATTACATAAAGATTTTGGGGCAATGATAGAGTGTCAAAGAGAAGACATAACAATTCTTAATATCTTTAATAATATGGCATCTGAATACTAAGACAAAACAAAGATGCAAGAAGAAATGGATGAATCCATTATTACAGCTGGAGACTTCAACACCTCTTTATTAGTAATTGACATCCATGAGGCAGAAAATCAATAAAGATGAGGTTGAACTGAATAGCACCACCAATCAACAGGATCTAGTGGACGTCCATCTATATAATATTTCATCCAAAAACAGCAGATTGCACATTCTCCTTAAGCTCTCATGCAACATTTACCAAGACAGACCACATTCTGGGCCATAAAATACACCTTAACAAATTTTCAAAGGTGGAAATCAAATAGAGTATATTCTTAGTTCATATGGAGAAAATGGATTAAAATGAGCTAATGATCTATTGTTATTATGATAATGAATTCATAAATGACAAGTAGAGTTTATTCTTTTTGTGCACCTGCCTTGTCCCAATGTAAATGTAATCACATTAACAGGATCTTGAATATCTACAAAGAAATGGTAAGCAATAGGGCAACTGGTAGAATGACAGCAGAAATTTGCATAACATTCACATAAAAAAAGGCGTTCAGAACTTCCACAACAATTAACAAATGAGCAATTTCATATTTTAATTTACATGTGATTTTTTAAAATTTATATTTAAAAAATAAAACTGGCCAGAATGTAATAATAGTGCTATACTATCACATGAAGAAAATATAGGGCTATTATGACATTCCAGCTCTGTATTAGTCACATTCTAGTATACTGTGGGTAATACCGTGGCCCCTGAAAATGAGTTTTTACATGAAATTTTTCTGGCTGTGCTAACAGATGCTGGGCTTCATACCTAGGTGATGGGTTGAGCTGTGCATCAAATCACCATGGCACTCATTTACCTGTGTAACAAATACACATGCACATGTACCCTGGAATTTAAAATAAAAGTTGAAAAAAAATGTCTTCAAAGGTTGCAATTTGCAGGGAACAAATTGCTGCCAGCTGAGAACCGCTAAATTACAGAACGCTAGAGCTAGAAATAGAATCACACCTAAAACTGCCTGGGCTGAAATATTTAGTTCTTTAGGCACCCCATAAAAGAGAAGGTTCAATGAGTTTTTAGTCAGTGAAGTTCTTTCTTCTGTATACCTAGACTAATCATTCTGGTTTCAAATTATAAGTTAAAATAAACTCTGAATAATAAATTAATACATACATTTGATGAATGATATTGAGGAATGAATGTGATTGTTCACATTAATGTACATATTTCTGAAATATTTTATATAAAGGCAATACCATATTCTTTATATATATATATATATATATATATATATATATATAAATCTTTTATATATTCTGAAATAATATATAATTCTGAAATCTTTTAGGTAAAGGCAATACCATATTCTTTATATATTTGATCTCCAACTCAAAAAAAAAATGATCGAGAAGGATTACTGAAATCATACTGGTAGTTCTCATTAGGAGATGAAATTTCTAATATTTGCAATTGTTTTCTACTTGATGATAACATTTCTATTTTATTCAATCACAAAACAAATAGTAATAATGCATCAATTTTTTTTTTTTTTNTCTGTCGCCAGGCACCAGGCTGGAGTGTGGTGGCTCTATCTCAGCTCACTGCAACCTCCACCTCCCAGGTTCAAGCAATTCTCCTGCCTCAGCCTCCTGAGTAGCTGGGACTACAGACACACACCACCACGTCCAAGCTAATTTTTATATTTTAGTAGAGACGGGGTTTCACTCTGTTTGCCAGGATGATCTCGATCTCTTGGCCTCCTGACTAATACTTGGCAATGAACAATATATGTTATTTTTCCCAGAAGTGTTTTAAGTTGAAATAAGATATATCAAAAAATTTTAAATTCATGTGTCCCTTTTGTAAGAGCATGAAAAATATATGTCCTCCTTTGTAGTAATAATGATATTGACACCAATGTTTACTAATATTTCCATTTGTAAAGATTTACCTAGCCAATAAGAAAAGATGAAAAACTTCAGAAATAGGAGAAAGATGGGAAAACACAGTATAAATTATTTATTCATATGTGAACTTCATGTTTAAATAAAAATAGTCACTCTACTAAGTCTCATTTAATTGGCCAGAAAGCAACAACAAATGAGCAAGTTTGATGAAAGCTTGATATGTCTCTCAATCAAAATTAATGATCACTCAATAAATGTTATTAATAGTTTAATAATTAATACTAATAATCTATAGACTATACACAGTATTAAATTATAAACAAGAGTAAAAAATGAATATCCTATAGTTCATACTGATGGAATTTATAATGACTAAATAGGGAATGACACATTTTTAAAAAAGATAATCTAAATAATATATAGCATTTTCCCCTTCATAAGGTGAATCTTAATCATCTACCTCCCACCTTCCCTTGAGTGTTAACAGTTAGTGATTTATTTTCAAAAAATAGAGTATGGTAAAAACGAAATGTTACAATGAAGGAAACTGACAAATACTACCTTGGCCAGGTGAACAAGGTAAACATCTTTAGTGATAAGTCTTGTTGATAGAAAAGATACTTCACCTTTGATCTTTTATAAACTCAAAAACCCAGCCTAATCAAGAGGGATTTGTAAAATAACAACATAAAGCTAACTGAGGCACATTCTATGAAATAGCTGACAGGTACTTCTCAAAACTGCCAATGTAACAAAAAACATGGAAATAGGAAAATGTCTATACACCAGCAGAGACTAAGGAGATGTGACAACTAAATGCAATGTAATATCTTGGATAAAATTTTGGAACAGAGAAGATACATTAGTAGAAAATCTTGTGAAATCTAATGTGAAGTTTAGTTAATAATATACCAAAGTTGGTTTCTTAATCGTGGCAACTGTACCATGGTAATGTGAGATGTTAACGATAGGTGAAACTGGGTGGGAGCTCTTTGTATTAGAGAAGAATGTGTATTTGCTTTAAGAGTAGTATTCTATCGCCGGGCGCGGTGGCTCAAGCCTGTAATCCCAGCACTTTGGGAGGCCGCGGCGGGTGGATCACGAGGTCAAGAGATCGAGACCATCCCGGTCAACATGGTGAAACCCCGTCTCTACTAAAAATACAAAAATTAGCTGGGCATGGTGGCGCACGCCTGTAGTCCCAGCTACTCGGGAGGCTGAGGCAGGAGAATTGCTTGAACCCAGGAGACGGAGGTTGCGGTGAGCCGAGATCGCGCCATTGCACTCCAGCCTGGGTAACAAGAGCGA
>NW_016107366.1:3311161-3339640 GCF_001604975.1 Cebus imitator | reverse complement strand
TTTTTTTTATTAGAGACAAGGTTTCACTATGTTTCCCAGACTGATCTCTGACTCCGGAGCTCAGGCCCTCCTCCCACTTCAGGTTCTGCTTTTCTTCATGCCAGTCCTGGAATGATTTATTTCTTTTATAGATTGAAGTTTCTTTCTGGTGACAATTTCTATGTAGCTTTCTTAACCATTCCTTTTAGTGCATGTCTTCAATCAATTCTCATTATTTGACTATCTAAAAAAATCTTTGCATTGTTATATTTATATCAATGTTATATTTATTTCAAATATGTTTATATATTTGATATAAATATATTTGATATAAACATATTTGATATAAAATTAGGACTTGGAAGAATTTTCCACACAATACTTCTAAATTACTCCATTACCTTCTGGTTTTCAGGTTTTCTGACAAAAAATCTTGTTTCTTGCCTAATGACAGAATCATTTAATTTCAATTTCCAATTTTTTTAAAAAAAGTGTCATATATTTGTACTGCTTATGTTTTAGCACTGCTTGATCACAGAGACATAATATTAAAAGTTGTAAAGTATATTCACATCAAGCATTCCCAAATAATAATGTTATCACTTCTAGCAGAGAACATTCTTAAAGAAATTCGGCTTGGTGCGGTGGCTTACACCTGTAATCCCAGCACTTTGGGAGGCCGAGGTGGGTGGATCATGAGGTCAAGAGATCAAGACCATTCTGGCCAACATGGTGAAACCTCATCTCTATTAAAAATGCAAAAATTAGCTGGGCGTGATGGCATATGTCTGTAATCCCAGCTACTCATAAGGCTGAGGCAGGAGAATCACTTGAACCTGGGAGACTGAGGTTGTGGTGAGCTAATATTGTGCCACTGCACTCCAGCCAGGGTGACAGGGTGAGAATCTGTCTCAAAAAAAAAAAAAAAAAAGTTTATTATGCCTTCAATTTTATGCCAGCTGTTAATATTTTTTAAAAGACAATACCAGCTCTGCTTAATAGTTGTTTGATGAAAGAAGACAATTCCTCCAGAATCACCATCATTTGTTTTAGGACAAAGAAAAAGAATGTGTGAGCAAAAGCAAAAGTTACACGATATGGGCAGATTATGTGGGAAGATTCAGGGGAATAGGCTGTGCTTAGAGGTAGTCTCGGTCCCAGGGCACTCTTTTAAATGGCATAATCATACACTAACACCATGCTTTTTTATGGTCATCCTAACATGGAAATTCATTATTGCTAAATGGTAAAGGGTTGATACGTTTCCTAAACATCTTGAGCCCCAAAATAATGCTTTAACCTTCTATATCACCTATGTCACTAAAAAAAAATAGAATGTTTAACAGTAAATTTCTAATTCACGGTACATTTATAACTGTATTTTATATATTTTGATTGGCAATTCTGTTTTCAAATATATTATTGCAGTACTAAGTCAAATAACAATGACAATGGAAAATGACTATATCAGCAAAATTGTTTATGGGCAACCTTGCCAATACACTACTTTTTGTCTTCACTGTATACTGCTATTATGAATGGTGTGAATTAATTCCTTAAAAATTATTTTTAAAAACCAAATTGGCTGCCTTTCAAGAATACATATTATTCAATAACTGGGTTTCTATAACCTTCACTTGAATTACTAACTCTTAATATAGATATTTATGTAAAAGTAGATGAACTTCTACTTCAAATTCCTTTGAAGAGCTGTGAAATACTTTCTAAGGGAAAGCAATCATATTTTATGCTTGAAATTTATTTTGTAGTATTTTTCACAATCACTACCTGTGAATAGCACTGACCTTTCTTCCCTTCTTTCTGTCCTTCCTTTTTTTCTGTTTTTCTTTTCTTCTTGTCTTCCTTTCATTTTTCCTTTTTTACTCCTCTTTTTCATACTTAGTTGTTAATTGAAGAACTAATATTTATTAGGATCTTGTTGTTATTTTTGTGTTTACTAATTAAAAATAAAGTATTGAATCTGTCCTCTAAGACATAACAAGTTAGATATGAATTACATGGCATCACTCCTGCCAATTTCACTTTTTGAGTATTGATACTTTCCAGTTCGATTTATAATGATCATCTAAAGGCAAATATAAATGCTGAAAAGGTTGACCTTTTGACAGGGACCCACTCTAGCAAGAAAAATGAATAATAGAAATGGGTGTTTGTAGATATTGAAGACTCTCCTTGGATTCAAATCCTTGATGCAACTTGACTAGTGAAGTGACTTTGATTGCTAAGTTTGTTTTAACCTTAAAACAGAAATAATTCCTAATTTATAGGGTTATTGTAAGGTTTTAACACGTTAATAAATGGGATACACTTGTAAAGTATAGCAAGCATTTTAAATGTAAGTTGTTATCAACGTCATCATGCACAAAGTGGGTTGTTTGCTGTAAAATAAATGACACTTACAGGTGTGATTAGTAAGCTTGTAACGTAACTGCACATCTCTCTGGTAACATACACAAAATAAAGTCAAACAATCTACCAGGAACTCTGAAGGGTTTGAGATTTTGCCCTATTTGCAAGCTAACAAGTTCTTCCACCACAGTTTCTTTGATGATAACTTAAGTCACCAGACTCCTGAGTCAGAGGTAAAGAATATGATTACTCAGGTCACCACAAGTAGTCCTCAACCTTAAATATCATGTATGAGTAGTGTGCTTTTCTATATTTATTCTACATATATCAAGGATATATTTTATGAGCCATTAGCCATCAAAACATCCAAGTTCTTACATGAGGAGTAAAGATACCATTTTTAAATTTTATTCCCACATTATCATTAGTTATATAATTTTCTGTACCCTTCCAAACATAAATATGAAATGGAAATACCATTTTTCTCCCTAACATATATGTGAAATTTTGATGCAGTTTACATTTGATATGTGTCTTTTAAAATAATTGCTAAATGTCTGAGTGGATGTTGTAAAATTGACAAATACATACAATAATGCAGAAATAAAACATAGGTTTGCTAGCTAACGACTACTCTAATGAGAAATTTGAGTTCTAGAAACATGCATTTTATTCAGTGTATGTGTAATGATAGGAAATACCAAAAGTATCATAACTAGAGGAGACTACAAATCATTTTTATTCCAGGGGAAAATAAAAATATAGGCAATTTATCAAAACTATGCATGTAGTAGAATAAAACTTAAGCAGATAAAGTAAGTGTGCAGCATGTTCTTGTTTTTCTTATAATCCATAAATGTCACATTTATAAATGCAACTAAGTAATAGTGTTATATACTTTTCTGCACTAAGATTATGCATTTTTACTTCCTGCTAAATATATTTCTCCATATCATTTACTATTCCTGATGACTTAATATGTACTTTAAAAGACGGAAAAATTAAGACATTCAGAAAGTAGAAATTGTGTGAAAGAACTATAATTGCATGATTAGATCAAGAGAAGGCAGGTGGCTTCAGAAGTCGAACGTTTTGTCAATCCTGCTTCATTTCCCCTGGTTCTTTCTTCAGCAACCAACTTAAACCATAGCTGACTACTCTCCCCATTTGCCAGTTCTGTTATTTTTAGAATCAATGTAAATATGAAATAAATAATACATAAAGAAACCCAACCACCTCCAATTCACTTCCACAAATGGATAGGTGGGTGTCATCTGTACTATCAAATTCATTCAAGCGATCCTGCGATTAATGTTCTTAAATAAGATTTCTTCTTTCTACATTTTGGCCATGTATTCAAATGGCTTCAATAAATAACGAACACAGTTTTGGTTGAGTAAAAGCCTTATCTAGATACAGCCAATCGTTATTATTCAAAATTCTCTGAAGAAATATAAGGGTTCTACGTTTTAACTCAAGTTTATGCTCTTTTCCCAAAGTTCTCTTCCATTAGGTTAGATCTCCATAAATTTTTGTGAGATTATTTTTAAGAATTCTTATTAACCCAGACATAATACTGTCCTGGGCATGGTATTTGGAGCATGATTCCAATCATTTTTCTGAATCCAAATGAGAGATTGCATTCACCTTTGTAGGCCACTTACTGTTGATGAGTCTCCACTACCACCTAGACATGCTCTGCCAATCTAACAATAACTCTTCCTAGGCTTGTAGTCCTTCTTTTCTTTCTCTATCTTGTATTACTCTGTCAGAGTAAACGGTATAAAATCAACCTTTGAATCTCAATCCCATGATTGGACATCTAAACATTGAGAGAACATTCTTCCTTAAAGTGTTAATTGCCAAAGTCAATCGTTTCTAAATAGTTGACAGAAAAGAGCAGTTAAAATGTAAGAGACATGTAGCTCTTGCATTGCTGTTTTCCGGATGACATTATTTTCTAGCTATTCAATTTCTTTATATGCTAAGGATATAAACTTTTTGATATGTAATTTATAAATGTCTCCCTGTCTGAAACTTGTGTTCTTATTCTTTTAAAAGTGACTTTCACATAACAAAAACTCTTAATTATGATGACGTTTCATTAATTTTTAAATTGCACTTTTGGTATCATGTGTAAGAAATTTTTACTTTAAACTTTGGAAGATGTTCTATATTATTATTCTTTTTAGAGGTACTTTGTATATGCAACATTTGTTTAAGTTCCTTATAGATGCTGGATATTAGACCTTTGTCAGATGCATCATTTGAAAAAATTCTCTCCAATTCTGTATGTTGTCTATCTATTCTGCTGATAGTTTATTTTGCTGTGCAGAAGCTCTTTAGTTTAGTTAGGTCCTATTTGTCAATTTTTAGTTGTCTTGCAATTGCTTTCCACTACTTCGTCATGAAATATCTGCCAGACATAATGGAATGTCTTGACCATTTATTATAGCTAAGCCCTAAATTGTGTAATTGTGTTGTGAGTCCTTTAACTATGTCCTTTTTTCAAAATTGTTTTGGCCATTCTTGTTTCTTTATCTCTCCGAGTTTTATAATAAACTTGTTTATATCTGCAAAGATTCCTTCTGGGATTTTGAATGGGATATTTTTAAATATATAAATCATCGCAGGGGGAATTGACATTAACTACATGTATCTGCTAATCCATAAACACAATATGTCTTTATATACATGTTAAACACAAAATGTTTAGATAACCTTTCACCTTTTTATTTTTTTATTCTAGTTTGCATTGTCTGACAGTGCTATAACCATTGAAGCTATATGATAATGCTTTCGTGATATGTATATTTTAATCTTTTTGTTTGTACGCTGTCTACATCATTATGTTTCCAGTAGCTTTATTTATACAGCATATAGTGTGATAACATTTTAATATATACTATAAATATGTCTTTAACTGATATCTTTTGAACATTTATATTAATCATTTTTGTCATTATTTTAGATCCACATTTTAACATTAGTTTGCTTTTTGCCCCATCTATTTATCATCCTTCTGTTTTTTTCCTTTCTGATTCCTTTTGTATTATTTAAATATTTTCAGAATTTTGCCATATTTATCTACTGAAATTTTAGCTATATATATGTATATTCTATTCATAGTAGCCTCAGAAACTGTAATAAACTTACCAATTTTTACATAATCAACATTGAATATTTTATAATTTAAAATAACTTATAGGAAATTGTAAAATTAGAGGTTCTTTCTGTTAATTTTCTATTTCCTAGAGAGTATTTCTGGTTACTAGTATGGCGAAGAACTTTGGAATATTTTTGGAGATATTACATAAAATGTATCAATATTAAAATTCCATTTAAATATTTTAGAGACTGTTTAGCTTTATGTTTCAGCAGACAGGCAGTCCATTGAGGTGCAGACTGCACATGTAGGGTCAGTTTCTGTAGGCTGTTTCCAATGTAATTGTTTTAACCCTTCACTGTGCTATTAGGCCCTATCCAACTTGTGCTTCATGCAACAGTCAGAAACTAAGCAGTTGTCTATAGCGTAATTTAGTGTTCAAAACTTTTGTGCCGCTTATTTTGGTCATATGTGAAGCTTGTTATAAATCTCAGGATTTCATAAAAGAACATAACAAATTTGTAAGAAATAAGGCCATTAAAAAGTGGGTGAAGGATATAAACAGACACTTCTCAAAAGAAGACATTTATGTAGCCAACAAACATATGAAAAAAAGTTCATCATCCCTGGTCATTAGAGAAATGCAAATCAAAACCACAATGAGATACCATCTCACACCAGTTAGATTGGTGATTATTAAAAAGTCAGGAAACAACAGATGCTGGAGAGGAAGTGGAGAAATAGGAATGATTTTACACTGTTGATGGGAGTGTAAATTAACTCAACTATTGTGGAAGGCAGTGTGGTGATTCCTCAAGGATCTAAAACCAGAAATAGCATCTGCCATGGCAATCCCATTACTTGGCATATGCCAGAAGGATTGTAAATCAATCTATTATGAGACATGTGCACACTTATGTTTGTTGTAGCACTGTTCACAATAGCAAAGACCTGGAACCAACCCAAATGTCCATCAATGATAAAATGGATAAAGAAAATGTGGCATATATACACCATGTAATACTGTGCAGCCATAAAAAGGATGAGTTCATGTCCTTTGCAGGGACATGGACGAAGCTGGAAAACAACATTCTTAGAAAACTAACACAGGAACAGAAAACCAAACACCACATGTTTTCACTTATTAGTGGGAATTGAACAATGAGAACACATGGACATAGGGAGGGAAACATCACCCACTGGGGCCTGTGGGGGTGTAGTGGCCTAGGAGAGAAATAGCATTAGGATAAATACCTAATGTAGAAAACAGGTTGAGGGGTGCAGCAAACTACCAGGGCACATGTATACCTATGTAACAAAACTGCACGTTCTGCACATGTATTCCAAAACTGAAAGTATAATTTAAAAACAAACGAGATTAAAATATCCCTTTTAATACAATTGTCAGTCTCTACTCTTTCTGAGGTTCTGTCTTTCTTGTTGTACTAGCTAGAATGGCTAGAATACAGGATGCAGTGTCTTTTAAACTATTGCCTTTAAATCTCACTTTAAAGACTTCCAACCATACTTATACCAACACTGCAGATAATTAGGTAGCAAACCTGTTAGGAAGAGGTCCAAGGTTAATTGTTCAGAATTGTTTTTAGTTTATGGTTTACAATAAAGAAATCTCAGACAAAGCAATAGTGTCTATGTCAACAAACTTTTACCTTTTGAAGTTAAATAAATGGCTTTCCAGAGATAGTAATTTGGTTATAGACTTTCCCAAGATTAAATTCAGAGACGTATGCTATATTTACAAGTTATATGTAGCAAATTAGCACAAAGTCTAACATGCTAAAATCAACTTGAACATTTTGCTTAAAAGGATTTTTTTTCTTAATTATTTTTTAACCCATCTACAGATGATAAACTTAGGCAATAACTAAAATCATGAATTGTGTAAAAATATTCTTACAAACCAATTTTAATAAAATATCTATCTCATTCATTGCTGTTAACTCTTACTTTTTATGAAGCTTAAGCTTCATAAAACACTTCTGGTTGAATCATACTTAATCCACACATCTGACTTGAATTATCGATTTTCATGTTTAACACGGATGAGTAAACTAAAATATAAATTGGTTGAATAGCATATCCAATTGGAAACAGCCACTGGCTGGCAGAACAAAGACTTAAACCCAGAATTCTCACTTTAAACTTCATTCCCCAACCTAGTAAGACAGGACAACATTCAAAGTCATGAAACACAGAGAACACCACTAAGATACTCCTCGAGAAGAGCAACCTCAAGACACATAATTGTCAGATTCTCCAAAGTTAAAATGAAGGAAAAAAATGTTAATTTTGGCAGCTAGAGAGAAAGGTCAGGTTACTACAAAAGAACACCAATCAGACTAAAAGCAGATCTCTCTGAAGAAATCCTACAAGCCAGAAGAGAGTGAGGACCACTATTCAACATTCTTAAATAAAAGAATTTTTAACCCAGAATGTCATATGCAGCCAAACTAAGTTTCATAATGGAAGGAGAAAATAAAATCTTTTAAGACAAGCAAATACTGAGGAATTTTATCACCACCAGGCCTGCCTTACAAGAGCTCTTAAAGGAACCACTAAATACGGAAAAACAAAAAAAAACAAACAAAAAACTGGCACCAGCCACTGTAAAAGCACACCAAAACATAAATATAAGATGAGTCTCCAGAATACAACACACCAATGGGTCTTGACTCTTTATCCAATTTGCCAGTCTTTTAACTGAGTCAGTTAGCCCATTTACATTTAAGGTTACTATTGTCATATGTGACTCTGTTCCTGTCCTCATGATGCTAGCTGGTTGTTATGCACATTAGTTGATGCTTTTTTTTTTCATAGTGTCATTTGTTGGTCTTTATATTTTGGTGTGCTTTACAGTGGCTGGTGCCAGTTTTTTGTTTGTTTGTTTGTTTTGTTTTGTTTTTCCATATTTAGTGGTTCCTTTAAGAGCTCTTGTAAGGCAGGCCTGGTGGTGACAAAATTCTGGAGACTCATCTTATGTGCAAATACATACATAGGCTCAAAATAAAGGGAGGCTGGAATATTTACTAAGAAAAAAAAGAAGCAGGAATTACAATTCTAGTCTCTGATAAAATAGACTTTAAACCAACAAAGTTCAAAAAAGACAAAGAAGAACATTACATAATGGTAAAGGGATCAATGCAACGAAAATACCTAACTATCCTAAACATATATGCACCCAATACAGGAGCACCCATATTTATAAAACATAGTTTAGAGACCTAAAAAGATTATTAGACTCCCACACAATAAAGGTGAGAAACTTTATCACCCCACTGTCAATACTAGAGAGATTAATGAGACAGAAAATTAACAAGGATATTCAGGAGTTGAACTCAGCTCTGGACCAAATGAACCTAATAGATATCTACAGAACTCTCCAAAACCAACAGAATATACCCCCAATCAATAGAGTAGACATCCTTCTCAGCAGCACATAGCACTTATTCTAAAACAGACCACATAATTGGAAGTAAAATCCTCCTTAACAAATAAAAAAATGGAAATCATAACAAACAGACTCTCAGACCACAGTGCAATCAAAATAGAACTCAGGATTAAGAAACTCACTTAAAACCACACAACTGCATGGAAACTGAACGACCTCCTACTGAATGACTACTAGGTAAATAATGAAATTAAGTTAGAAATAATGAAGTTCTTTGAAACCAATGAGAACAAAGAGACAACCTACCAGAATATCTGAGACATGGCTAAAGCAGTGTTTACAGGAAAATGTATGGCACTAAATGCCCATATCAGAAAATGGAAAAGATCTAAAATTGACACCCTAATATCACAGTTGAAAGAACTAGAGAAGCAAGAGCAAACAAATTTGAAAGCTACCAGAAAACAAGAAATAACTAATATCAGAGCAGAAACGAAAAAGAGACACACACACAAAAAAAACTTTCAAAAAAAGTATTAGACGATCTGGCCAAAGCAATTAAGGAAATAGAAAGACATAAAGGCTATTCAAATAGGAAGAGAGGAAGTCGAATTGTCTCTGTTTGCGGATGACATGATTATATAACATCTCAGCCCAAAAATCTCCTTAACCTGATAAACAACTTCAGCAAAATCTTGAGATACAATCAATGTGAAAAATCACAAGCATTCCTATACACAAATATAATATACAAGCAGAGAATCAATTCATGAGTAAACACTCATTCACAATTGCTACAATGAGAATAAAATACCTAGGAATACAACTGACAAAGGATGTGAAGGTCCTCTTCAGGTAGAACTACAAACCACTGTTCAAGAAAATAAGAGAGAACACAAAGAAATGAAAAAACATTCGAAGCTCATGGATAGGAAGAATCAATATTGTACAAATGGCTGTACAGCTTAAAGTAATGTATAGATTCAATGCTATTCCCATCAAGCTATCATTGACTTTCTTCACAGAAGTAGAAAAACCTAAATTACATATCATATGGAACCAAAAAAGAGCCCACATAGCCAAAACAATGCTAAGCAAAAAGAACAAAGCTGGGGGCATCATGCTACCTGACATCAAAGTATACTGCAAGGCTACGGTACATAAACAAAGAGCATGGTATTAGTACCAAAACAGATATACAGACCAATGGTACAGAACAGAGGCCACAGAAATAAGGCCACTCATCTGCAACCATCTGATCTTGACAAACCTGACATAACAAGCAATGGGGAAAAAATCCCCTATTTAATAAATGATGCTGGGAAAACTGGCTAGCCATATGAAGAAAAGTGAAACTGGACTCCTTCCTTACACCTTTTATAAAAATTGATTTAAGATGAATTAGAGACTTAAACATAAAACCTAAAACCGTAAAAACCCTACTTAGGCAATACCTTCAGGACATAGGCATGGGCAAAGACTTTCATGACTAAAACAACAAAAACAATTGCAATAAAAGCCAAAATTGACAAATGGGATATAATTAAGAGGATTTGCTCAGCAAAAGAAACTACCAGAGTGAACAGGTAACCTACACAATTGGAGAAAATTTTTGCAATCTATCCATCTGACAAAGGTCTAATATCTGAAATCTGCAAGGAACTTAAATTTACAAGAGGAAAACAAACAGCCCCATCAAAAAGTGGATGAGGGATATAAACAGACACTTCTCAAAATAAGACATTTATGAGGCCAATAAACATATGAAAAAAAAGCTCATCATCACTGGTCATTTGAGAAATCAAAACCACAGTGAGATACTACCATATCACACCAGTTAGAATGGTGATCATTAAAAACTCTGAAAAACCAGATGCTGGTGAGGACGTGAAGAAATAGGAATGCTTTTCCACTATTAGTGGGTGTGTAAATTAGCTCAACCATTGTGGAAGACAGTGTGAAGATTCCTCAAGAATCTAGAACCAGAAATACCATTTGACCCAGCAATCTTATTATTGGGTATATATCCAAAGGATTATAAATCATTCTACTATAAAGACACTTACACACATATGTTTACTGTAGCACTATTTACAATAACAAAGACTGGGAACCAACCCAAATGCCCATCAATGATAGACTGGGTAAAGAAAATATGGCACATATACACCACAGAATACTATGCAGCCATAAAAAGAATGAGTTTATGCCCTTTCAGGGACATGGATGAGGCGGGAAACCATCATTCTCAGCAAACTAACACAGGAACAGAAAACCAAACACCGCATGTTCTCACTCATAAGTGGGAGCTGAACAGTGAGAACACATGGACACAAGGAGGGAAACTTCACACACCAGGACTTGCTGGGGGGCATGGGGGGTAAGGGGAGGGAGAGCATTAGGACAAATACCTAATGCATGCAGGGCTTAAAACCTAGTTGATGGATTGAAAGGTGCAGCAAACCACTATGGCACATGTATACCTTGTAACAAACCTGCACGTTCAGCACATGTATCCCATAACTTAAAGTAAAAAAAAAAAAAAAAAAAGTGGAGTTCGTATCCTTTGCAGAAACCTGGATGGAGCTGGAGGCCAGTATTCTTAGCAAACTAAAGCAAGAACAGAACAGCAAATACTGCAGGCTTTCACTTATAAGTGGGATATCAATGTTAAGAACACATGGACACAGAGCGAAACAGCACACACTGGGGCCTATTGGAGGGTGAGGTTGGGATGAGGGAGATAAGGAAAAGTTACTAATGAGTACTAGGCTTAATACCTGGGTGTTGAAATAATCTGAACAACAAACCTCATAACACAAATTTACCTGTGTAGCAAATCTGCACATTTAACTGTGAACTTAAAATTAAATTAAAAATATCACTATGTATTTCAGAAAACAGACCCACACAATCAAATTTTGAACATAGCCTAGTATAATTTGTATACACAGATTGAGAAATTAATTTCAGCTATTTCATATTTAAACCTCTGATACAATAAATAATAGTAACCAACCCTGATTGTGTATCTCTGGATTTATGCTACAGTGCCTTGTTCTTCCAACTGATATATATCCGATACATTGCTTTACTTCCTAAGAGCTTCTTTTTCTTTAAGTTGGAAAGTAAGAATGACTCCACTACAACCTTATTCTAATGTATGCAGCTCCTTCTATCAATTAGGGGAGTGAAGCAGTCAATAATTTTGCAAATTTACAATGAAAAGAAGGCAGGGGTGTGTTATGTCTTGAGGAATCCAGCCTTATCAGTATCAGAAGAAGCCATAAGCTCTCTGGGAATTTTATTTTTGATGCCCAATTTTGAAGAAAATGTTTGGAATCTTTTAATTTGTCTAGATTATGCAAATTAATTTTATTTTACTGAAAAAAATAAAAGCCTAAGGATCGTGTGATGCAGCTAAGATCAAGATTACTCAAATACTTCAATCTCCACTAGCCTGCCAAAAAAATTTAATTGTTCAAGGACAGATAAATGGCTTTTAAGTTTGTACTCTACAAAATGAATTGGTATCATGCAAAAAAAAAAATAAACGAAAAGCAAACAAATAAATATAGTCTTAGATATACATAGGGTAAACAACAGAGACAGTGTCGATAAAAAATTCTTACCACTGATAGCAGAATGCAACTTTCAAATATCTTCTTTCTGTTTTATCTAATTTTAAAAATAATGTTCAGTAAAGACATGGGGAAAAAAAAGAAGCTGAAATTGGCCAGGTGTGGTGACTCATGCCTATAATCCCAACACTTTGGGAAGCTGAGGCAGGCAGATCACCTGAGGTCATGACCAGCCTGGGCAACATGGTGAAATGCCGTTTCTACTAAAAATACAAAAATTAGCTGGGTGTGGTGGTGCATGCCTGTAATTCCACAGGAGGCGGAGGCAAGAGAATCGTTTGAACCCAAGAGGCAGAGGTCACAGTGAGCTGAGATTGCACCACTGTATTCCAGCCTGGGCTACAAGAGCAAAATTCTGTCTCAGAAAAAAAAAAAAAAAAAAAAAAAAAAAAAAAAAAAAAAAAAAAAAAAGGAAAGAAAGGAAAAGAAAGGTGAAATTAAGCAACAGTAACTGAAAATGTAGGCAGGTATGAATTGGGACCTGGGCAATAAAACAAAGGACTGACTGACTTTTCATCTGACATCCCTTTCATTTGCCTCCCTTCTCAAATTTTCATATTGTTTTTGGTATATTTATTATTTTTATAACGATTAATGAGGTACTTAAGCCATTGTTTTAACAATTTTGAAAATATTTTTTTAATTTATCCTTATGAAAAAGGAGATTAACAGGTTTTCATTCCAGCCTTATTGTTTGTATTATTGTTTTAGATCCTATGATGTTTACCATAATGCCCTAAGTATTATAACAAATATATAGAAGTTGATTCATCTATTATATGGAATTTCCCTTGAGAGTTAGAAACACGAGGGAAAATAGCTGTATTTTCATAACTCCAAGTAGCTTTTGTTACTTCAACTTTCTCATCAATTCTTAGCACTTTTACTTAGTACCTTCTGAGATATATTATCTATTTTCATGGTCTGTAACATATTCAATGTTATATCCAGAAATTCTCATATGTTTCTTTTTCCTTTTGGTTTTACATCTATAAAGACCTGGCCATTAACATTTTAAAACATTGCTTAAATGTTCATATGTTTTACCTTCCCAAGATCTTTTACAAATGTGTCCTTTAATTTGCGGGCTATGGTGAGTTTTTCTAATTTACAGGAATTTCTAATACATTAGGCTTTCCATAAGGATTTAAGTCTATGAGAATGACTTTTTCCTTTTTACATGAACTAGGACTTCGATGAGAATCCACTGCCTCATATTACTTCTCCCATCCCCACGACCAAAAATACTTTATTCATAGCTTTAACTTCTTTGGGGACTGTGCCTTGCCATAAAAATAGTTAAATTCCAGACGACAGAAGCTTTTAGGCCTGAATGTCCACAGGGTATTTATCATGCCTGAAGTCAAATAACTTCATCAGACTCTGTGAAGATTTTTCTATATCAATTTTCCCTAGCATATGATATGCATTTGACATCAGCTTCCTTTCAGATTTTTAAAAGAAATGTTCTTCTCTATGTATCTTTCAATGTTTTCATCCTCTAGATTTAATTATATAGAAATAATTATATACTTGTAAGTTCTAGGTTGTATTCCTTTTCTACCATATCTTTCTCTTCATTTTATGTTCTTCTCCATTTATTTTGCCTGTTTTTTTCACAGAAGCCCAACCTTCTGGACAATGTTAGTAATATTTACTCTAGAAGTTGTGTCTCTTTATATAGCTTTCCTTTCTCTAACAGCTTTGTTTATTGTCATTTCATTTCTGAAGTCCTAATTATCTTATATTTTTTACTTTTTAAAATTTTCATTTGAACTTATTCTAAAGTTGCTATGTTTCATAAATTAGTGTTAGTATGAGGAGAAATATTTGTTACAGATTTCAGTTTTCATTGCAATTTTTTAGCTGATGAGTGTTCTCATAGCTTTTTATGTTATTTTCTTCCAAGTCTCCTTTTTGTGGTAGCTATAAATAAATCTCATAATTTCATTTATTTCCAAATGACTGTGGGTCTATCTGAGTCAGTAATTTATAGAAGCAATCACTGGGGCTGAGAGAATGTTATTATAGAACTGTGGAAGTTTTAATTCAGGTGAGCTACCTCCAAATATTTACTTATCAAATCTCTTCTACACTCTGCTCTGTGCATACATATCCGTTCATTGAACATGTTTACTCCCATATGGCTGTGTTTGTCCAGGAGGTCTGTACATTTCTTTTCAACTAACTGTCATTGGCTGTAGTCAAGATGATTATACATAGAATAACTTCTTTACTCTACTTGTCCTCAAATCTAATTCCAGCAATTGCAAGAGTGTGTTAGACTTTCACTTCAGATTCTCATTGTGAAATACCTGCTAACTGTGAGTTGCTCAGAATTTTCTATTATAGATCTTTGAATATAAATTGCATGACTGCATTTCTCACAGTTTATTCAAATATAAGATATTGCAAACGTATGGCCACACAGCTTAGCACTTGTTCTATCTCCAGGTCTTGGTCTGGTTTTCTATATGTTTAAGAAACCTGGAGAGGGTAGAATTAACTAATATAATTCCTCAGTGGGTAAAATAAAGAAGACAGAAATGCTCACCTTTCTTTTGGAAGTTCTTTATCATTGTAAGCATTGTTGCTTAAACAATTCTCTAGATTCCAGCAATATAACGGCCATTTTCCTATTCTTCCAGTTCAAGTTTCTGCATCTGTGGGGAAAAAAAAAACATTCTATATGGACACATTTTGTCAATATCATCATTTTCAGAACACCTATTTCTATGGTGTATATGGCCAAATTGCTTTCTTAATGAACAGTTACACTAGTTGCATGGCAGATAATTAGGGAATATGTGCTAAATAAAATTTATTTGTAACACAGTACGAGTTTCATGCCTACACTTACATCACACTTACATCTCAGCTCAACATCCTGGAGAAAATTAAGAATATGTCCGTCTTAAGGTGAAACATGAGTAAGGAAGAAAGCTAAGCAAATATCTGAGGGCTATCTACACACATACATTACATACACGTGTAATGTGTGTGTGTGTGTGTATGTGTATCAGGCATATCTTGGAGATATTGCAGATTTGGTTCCAGATCACCATGACAAAGTATCTCCATAAAGTGAGTGAAATAATTTTTTTTTGTTTTCTAATCAATATAAAGTTTATGTTTACATTCCACGACAGTTCATTAGGTGTTCAATAGCATTATATCTGAAGCAACAATGTACATACCTTCATTTTAAAAGTATCTTATTGCTGAAAAATCATTTTTTTTTTTTTTTTGAGACGGAGTTTCACTCTTGTGAACCAGGCTGGAGTGCAATGGCGCGATCTCGGCTCACCGCAACCTCCGCCTCCTGGGTTCAGGCAATTCTCCTGCCTCAGCCTCCTGAGTAGCTGGGATTACAGGCACGCGCCACCATGCCCAGCTAATTTTTTGTAGTTTTAGTAGAGACGGGGTTTCACCATGATGACCAGGATGGTCTCGATCTCTTGACCTCGTGATCCACCCGCCTCGGCCTCCCAAAGTGCTGGGATTACAGGCGTGAGCCACTGCGCCCAGCTTGCTGAAAAATCTTAACAATCATCTAGGCCTTCAGCAAGTCTTAATTGTTTTGCTGTTGGAAGGTTTTTCTTTGATACTTGTGGCTGCTGACTGACCAGAGTGCTTGTTGCCAACCAGGGTTGGAGTGGCTGTGGCAACTTACTGCAATAATCCAACAATGGAGTTTGCCACCTTATGTACTCCTCCTTTCCTGAGTAGCATGTAAGGCTGTTTGATAACATTTACCCACTGTAGAACTTCTTTTGAAATAAGAATCAATCATCTCAAACGCTGCCACTTCATTATTAACTAAGTTTATGTACTATTCGAAATCCTTTGTTGTTATTTTAACAATATTCACAGTATCTTTACCAGGAGTAGATTCCACCTCAATAAACCATTATTTGCTCATTCATAAGAAGTAACTCTCCATCCAAGTTTTATTATGAGATTACAGTAATTCAGTCATATCTTCATGCTCCACTTCTAATTCTGGTTTTCTTGATATTTCTACCACATCTACAGTAACTTCCCTTATTAAAATCTTGAACATTTCAAATTTATCCATAAGGGTTGGAATGAACTTCTTACAAAAGCCTGTTAACATTTATATTTTGACTTCCTATGAATCTTCAATTTTTTTTAATCGCACCTATAATGGTGAATCCTTTGCAGGTTTTCAACTTACTTTGCCAAGATCTATTATAATAATCACTATATAACACAGCTGTAGCCTTACAAGTTATATTTCTTAAATAATAACATTTTAAAGTTGACATTACTCTTTGTTACGTGGCCTGCAGGAGGGATGCCGTGTGGTCAGGAGCAAAAATAAATTTAATTTCCTTGTACATCTCCATCAAACCTTTTGCAGTCCACTATGATTATCAATAAGGAGAAATATTTTAGAAAAAAACTCTCTTTTTTTCTGAGCAGTAGAGTTCAACAGTGGGCTTAAAATATTAAATAAACCATGATGTAAACAGATGTGTTTTCATACAGGAATTGCTTCATTTATACAGCACAGGCAGAGTAGTTTATCATAATTCCTAAGGGCTCTAATATTTTCAAATTTGTAAATAAGCATTGGCTTCCAGTTAAAGCTATACCCTAACAAGAGAGCCAGCCTTTTCGTTCAGTCTTTGAAGTCAGGTAAATATTGGTAGCTTTTCCTCTCTAGCTATGAAAGTCCTGGATGGCATCTTCTTTCAATATAAGACTATTTTGTCTACATTGAAAAGCTCTTGTTTGGTGCAGCTCTTAGCTAGATCTTCTGAATAACTTTCTGAACGTCTGTAACAGTACTTGATGCTGTGCCTTATACTTTTATGTTATGGGAATGACTTCTTTTCTTCAACCTCTTAAAGTTTGAAGCTAGCAGAGATTGATTCACTCTGCTAACTACAAACTTTCCTTCTGCAGCTTCCTTAACTCTCTTAGCCTTTACAGAATTGAAGAGAATAAGGGCCTTACTTTGTATTAAGCTTTGGTTTAAGGGAATATTATGGCTGTTTTGAACTTCTTTCCACACCACTTAAACTTTCTTCATACCAGCAATAAGGCTGTTCTCCTTTCTTATCATTTGTGTGTTCATTAGAGTAGCAGTTTTAATTTCCTTTAAGAGCTTTTACTATGAGTCCACAATTTGGCTAATTGTTTGACACAAGAGATCTAGATTTTGGTGTATCTTGACTTCTGACATGCCTTTCTTGCTGAGCTTAATTATTTCTAGCTTTTGATTTAAAGTGAGAGATACGCAACTTTTCTTTCACTTTAAGACCTAGGGGGCACTGACATGTTATTAATTGGCCTAATTTCAATATTATTGTGTCTTAGGGAATAGAGAGGCCCAAAGAGAGGGAATAAGATAGGGGAATGGCTAGTCAGTGGAACAGTCAGTTCACATACATCTTCTATTGATTAGGTTGGCCATGTTATGTGGGCATGGCTTGTGGCACTCCAAAGCAACTACCATAGTAACATATTAGGATAAAAAATATGATAATAATGAAACAGTGTGATATTGTGAGAATTACCAAAACATGAGACATAGACACTAAGTGATCCCATGCTGTTAGAAAAATGGCTCTGATACACTTCCTCTACACAAGGTTGCCACCAACTTTTACTTTTTAAAAAATGCAATACCTGTGAAATGAAATAAAGTGAAGCACAACAAATAGAGGTATACATATTGATTGATGAGTCTGTATACTTACGTGTATATGTGTGTATGATGTATGTATACATGGTATTTTTTTTTTCAGGAAGCAGCAGGGGAAACATCTGCATAGGAAACTTGCTTGCAGACAGCAAATGAAGACTCAAGGTCTCGATGAGCACACGGTGTTCAGCTTTCCTGCAAATTTTACAGTCACTTCTTAGGACATTATGTATAGTTATTTCATGTAATATGCACATGTCAACAACTTATAACTGATGAGTGTGAAAACAAACATGTACATGAATTGTTTTTGCTGTTTTTTGAAATAAGTCATAATTATAATGGTGGAAGCAATATTAAAAGAGGAAAATAGAGGTAAAAATACCTCTGCATGCCACCTGTGAAAGTGGTTCTTTTAGCAAAAGGAAACTCATAATTTCATGATTTTCATAGGAAACAAAACAAGGAAAATTTCAGAAAAGAAAATTTTACATCTAAAAATGCATACCATAAGCTAGGACCTTTACTAAACCACAGGCATAAATACTAATGAAAAGAGAATTGTTCAAAGGTGACTTTTGTTTCCATTCACCCTCAATGGTCAGGTGTTAGAATTGCTATAAAAAAGTCATTATAGAGATAAGTAGCTTTCGATCCTACACCATTACTTTCATCATTCATAAGTGTTGTTTGTACTTGCTTTAGTACACATTTGCTTTGTTGATTTATTTTGCTATTTTCTCCCATGTGAGGTAATAAAACTGCTCCAAATGATTCCTCTCAGTCATTTCATCATTATTTTGTAACAGATTTTGAAATATAAAACAAGGGCACTGCTGTACTAGAGTGCAAAGCATCAGGGAAAACTGATAGCCATCTTTGTAAATAGGTGGCAGAAATGGCAATAATCTGTGTTCTTGGTTTTTAGGAGCATCTTAGTTTCTGAATCTATTATACAAATTGGAAATAAGAATTCTTTAAAAAATGCAGACATAAATGAGAAAGAATCCAAGAATCTTTCCAATATATGGGAAACGTGTTAATTGTGCATGATGTGTATATGTGTGTTGGGGTGGAAGTGTTGTTCTTGCCTGTATCTTCAGTGTCACTGGAGGCTAAGCTAGTGTTATTACACAAATAAAAGGTATAGATTTTATGGTAAATAAATTAGTTTAGGAATAAATGTGGGGTTCAAGAAGTGTAAAATACTTATGAGTAAGATAAATTACATCAAACTAATTTACTATTAATAACATACTTCATGTTACTTCAAATGATCAGAATTATAAATTATAAAAAAAAAATTCCAAATTACCTATTTTTCATCTTGCTTCGCTGCAGTGCTACCTTTTCTTAAATCGACATTTAGCAAATTATTATTATTATTATTGAGATGGAGTTTCACTTTTGTTGCCCAAGCTAGAGTGCAATGGCATGATCTTGGCTCACTGCACCTCCATCTCCCAGGTTCAAGCGATTCTCCTGCCTCAGCCTCCCAAGTAGCTGGGATTACAGGCACACCACCATGCCTAGCTAGTTTTTTTTTTTTTTTTTTTTTTTGTATTTTTAGTAGAAACAGGGTTTCACCATGTTAACCAGGCTGGTCTCGAATTCCTGACCTCATGTGATCTGCGTGACTTGGCCTCCCAATACGCTGGGATTACAGGCTTGAGCCACTGCGCCTAGCCAGCATATACATTAACTTAACCTGTACGCCTCTGTCGTAATTTTTAACTAATGGTTCTTCTCTTTATTTCTACAAAGCCCTTCTAACCACTATGGTAAGTTTTTTAGTCTTTCTACATATTACAATTACTTCGGAAGTATGAGAAAATAGAAATTCCTTTCTCCAAATCATCACATAGGAATATGTTCATCTTTCTATTATACATGCTTTTGTGGTACCCTTTCACATCTGCCACCTCCCAATACCTAAAAGAGAAGGAAATAATGTAATACAGTCCAATATAACATGATTCCAAAGACCAATGGGTTAATAAAAACTTTATTTGTTGAATAGTTGCCGCAATGTATGAACTAAATTAGGCCTCCAGATATTAATTTAAATTGGTTTCAAAAATAAAGATACATTACTATTTCTTCAATTAACAGGTAATGAAAGTTCCCTGTATTAGTATTCAGTGACAGAGATAAAGTTCAAAATCTAATATTTTATGTCCCTTTTGGCTTCAGGGATAAACAACTATGACATTTAAATACCATAGAAAGTACAGATATAGACAGATAGACACACATACACACAGACATAGGATATTATAGTAAATATATATGTATATGATAGGGAATATATAGGAGCGATTCTGTCTCTCTCTGTTTCTTTTTTTTAATATGTAGTTTCACTCTTGTTACCCAGGCTGGAGTGCAATGGCCCAGTCTCGGCTCACCGCAGCCTCCACCTCCCTGGTTCAAGCAATTCTCCTGCCTCAGTCTCCCACAGGTGTGTGCCACCACACCCAGCTAATTTTTGTATTTTTAGTAGAGATGGGGTTTCACCATGTTGACAAGGATGGTCTTGATCTCTTGACCTCTTGATCCTCTCTCTCTGTTTTAAAGATTAATTTACAACATAGAATTATAAGCCAGCATGGAAGAAATGTACTGGTCTATAAAGCATATGAAGGGTAGGAGGTTAGCAAATGATTGCTAACTCACACTAGAGAAAATTCTAGGTGGGTCAAATTACTCAAACTTTATAATAATATTCCAAGATAAATTTTATTATCACTCCAACCAAAACAAATATAGTATTAGTGATATAAGTAAACAAGCAACAGGCAGTACATATATATACACAACATGTAAAACTGACAAATATTAGAATCTAGAATATATCATTGTCTAGCATATAACTGTCAAATACATAAACTTAT
Organism: Cebus imitator; assembly: GCF_001604975.1. Taxonomy (NCBI): domain Eukaryota; kingdom Metazoa; phylum Chordata; class Mammalia; order Primates; family Cebidae; genus Cebus; species Cebus imitator. Next base: position 3,318,570 of record NW_016107366.1, on the reverse strand, counting down.
GACAAAAGTCATAAATATATGATAAAATACATAAACATATGACAAAAAAGGCATGAATATGAAATGTGGAAGAAATCTGCCTCACAGAATATAAAGGACCATGATTCATAAAAGGAATTGAGATACTATGTCACATGCATTCAAATGAAACTATTTTTAAAAAATCTAACAACTCAATTTTTGACTATGCTCTGGAGAAGTAGGAGCACCCATACACGTTTTGTGGGAGCATACATTAAAGTGCAATTTAGTAATATTCAGCTATGTTGTACATGGGTATTTTCTATTACTCAGTAAAAACATTAACAGCAATTTAAGGATGCATCAAAACAAGAAGGGGAAAAAATTGCAACAGAGCCATTACAATTACATTTCTTTAAAGTGAATGTCACATAGCCACATATATTCACATGGAATCAAAATAATTGTTTTTTGCTAAAATATTGCTTGTTTGAAAAGATTGAGAATTAGAATAGTATGTGGTGAATGATGTCATTTATTTGATATTTTAGAGTATTCAAATCCATGGTCTATGTTAGCTATCATCTATAGATCTATGTATCTATCATAAATTTATAATCAAATACTCAAATATAGATGAACTATATATTCATATATAGGTTTTTTAAGTAAGCGCTTTGTAGGATACTTTAATGTTTGCATAAAATTGTGAGACTGAACAGTTTCCATATATCTCACATTTAATTTCATGTATTATTTAATATCTTACAGTATTATGCTATATTGTTCATAATTACTAAAAATATATTACCATTTTGTAATTAATGAAAATCTATACTTGAGATTGTTTTCATTTTTACATAATATTCTTTTTCTATGCCACAGTCACATCCAAAATATCACACTACATGTAGACATCACGTTCCTTCAAATCTTCTTGGCTGTGAAAGTTTCTCAGACTTTCCTTATTTTTGGAGCCTTGGGAGTTTTAAGGAATGTGGAACAGGTATTTTGTATACTCCAGCTGGTATTTGTTTGATTTTTTTTCATTATTAGACTGTGATGATCAGTTTTGGAGAGGTGAATTGTCATTCTCATTATATCAAATCAGGGGACATAAAATCAACATGATTTATTACTACTGATGTTGATTTTGACCACCTAACTACGGTAGGATTTGTCAGGTTTCTCCATAATAAAATTCTGTGTATCCCAACCATTTAAACTGTGCTCTTTGCAAGGAAGTCACTATGCAGAGTCCCCACTTAAAGAAAGAAAGGTTTTACTCTTTCTCTATAAATTATTTGAAATTATATGGTAATGATAATTTGCCTCTTCCTCTTCCTTTATGAAGCCAAATATATATTTATATCAATACTGAATTATGAATATTTATTTTTACTTTGGATTATGCTTTAACATTCTTTATTTTATTACTTAAATTGTTCCAGTTTTTTATTTTCATTTTTTGTAATGACAGGGCCTTGCCATGTTGACCAGGCTGGTTGGTCTCAAACACCTGGATGCAAGTGATCCTCCCACCTTGGCCTCCCAAAGTGTTGGGATTACAGGCATAAGCCACCACACTTGGCCTGTTCTAGCTTTTCCTCTTGGAAGTTCTTTCAGTTTGTTGTTGTCTCTTTAATATGTCCTATCATTATGTTACTTCATTTTCCCACTCTTTTATTGAGGCCTTCCTATTTTTCTGGCAGTACAAGATACCAGGCTCATTTTAAAATTTCTCTCCAGTCTTAGGAGAATTAGCCATTTATTCAAGGAGCCTGGTTCCTTTTATTGGAGATGATATTAGGAACACTGGGACCTAGGAATGCTTGTTACTACTAATGTTTTTTTTTTTTGCTTTTACTCCCTCTCAGCTGTCAGCACATAGATAATATATGTGTGCATAATAATCTGTGTCTATACACGTAATGATAAATGTTTCAACGTTTAACTGTCAGGATGCCTGGAATACAGAGTACATTAAATACTAGCTAATGTTTTTTGAGTATTTGGTATGTACCAGGAACTACTCTGTACATTTGTCATCCATTAACTTGATTCTTCCAACAATCCAATGAAATATATTATCATTATTAGTATTTATTAATATTATTATCATCATTCTCATTGTGTAAGTATGCCAAGGAAAAAAGGGATGAAATAGCCACCTAAAATGACATAGCTAGTAAAGGTTAGAGGCATTCTAACTTAAATTTAATGGTTTATTATGCTTTGTATCTCTGCCCATAAACTACAAAAATGTCAGGCTACTATTAATAGTAATATTATTCAAGACATTAAAATATAATATTAGGCTTTTCCTCTCTTTTGATCCCTATTTTCTTTGTAGCAGATAATTCTGGTACATTGATTAACTAGCCTGGCTTAAAGAATCCTAAGATGCCTTTTGCTCTTATGATGGCCAAGGACCAGACAAATGTGTGAAATTCCAAAACCTTGTTGGTCTACCATTGTCTTTCTTGCATATCAAAGCCTTGTGCAATGCAGAAGTCTAGCTTCTCATATGCAGTTGTCATTGAATTAGGATTGCCAGATTTCAGAAATAAAAATACAAGGAAGATAGTTAAACTTGATAATCCATGGATTTTTAAATATAATATGTCTCCAATATTGCAATTATTTAATGTTTCTCTAAAAATCAAATTTAAATAAATGTCCTGCATCTTACAACCCTAGATCAGGTAGCTTTCATGCTATATTCTAACAATTAGCAGTAAACTCTTCCTTTTACAGGTTCCAACTGGCTCTGAATCTCTGAAATTAATTTTTATATTTCTAAATGAATTAATTAATTGATTAGTTATGCTTTGGTCCTTTTCCATATCTAGACACCTACCAAGTATTCTGGTTGCTTTTGAACTGCAGCCTTGCCAATTTTTCCTACTGTTCTTCCAAGTAATCAAAATTCTGCTTTTGAACTCACTGAGTTAGCCTGATATCAAATATATACACGAATTTTATGAAATGGACTGACTTTCTGCTAGCCTGTCTTGCACGATACTGCTCGCTCCTGGGGTCTGTGTCACCATGCTTCAACGCCACCATGTTCTGGGCAATGGGCAGTAGTAGATGCACGTAGATGTTGCTATGCATTCAGAAACTGCTCCATAAAATAGATACACTTTCTTCCTTTCCCTAAACATTGCGTTACAGAGTTTTCCCAGTTCTGTATCCAGTTTTATTTTTCTTTTACTTTTAAATACTTCTGATGCATTATCATTTTTGAGGGTCAACCAAATGTACACACACTACACAAAATGACCTCTGGTTCACTGCTTTTCCCACCATATTCCGATGCCTTCATAGCCAACACTAAATGTTGGGAAAAGCAGCAAAGGAGAAAGGACTTAGAGAGTGCCTACATAAATTGGTTATGAGTAACACATAAACAAGGAGCAACAAACTGCAGAAGGCCACAGGAGGGCTCTGAGGAGGAAGGCTTCTTGATGCCTAATGTTCCGGTGCAGAGTGACCTAGGCTCTGTTACCATAAACATTGTGCTCAAAGACGTAAAACCGCTTTGTAGCACTGTGATGTAGCCAGACTTGTAGGCTCCTTGTAAGGTTCATGTTTCACTAGCTGTGCACAGATAAGAAGCTAAAGATAACAACACGCTCTTATTTTGTGAAACTCTCAAATCGCCACTGTTATCAATCCTTAGCATGACACACCAACTCCGGCTCACTGATTCACTTCCAGCTCACTGATTGACTCCACTGTCACTCGGCCCCTACCCTATATATCGAAGTGATTGTAATCAATAAATAATGTGAATGATCAGAGCTCAGGGCCTTCACTGTCTCCTCCAGTAACGAGTCATGGCCCCCTGGTCCCACTTTCTCTCTTACTCTGTCTTTCTCTCATTCCTTTGTTGCCACCAAACTCGGGGTAACCACAGCTGTGGTGTGGGGCTGGTTCCCTGTAACTAAAACACTAAAAAACATTCCAAAGAATTCATCTGGCTGAAGATCAAAATGTTCAGGCAATATTTTAGCAATACAAGAGAGAAAGAAGAGTTCTGTGATATGAGGAGGAGAGAGTCAAAGCAGCATGGAATAAATAAAAGTAGGGGCTGAAGACAAAAAGGGATAGCTGTATTTCATAGTTCTCTGTGGAGTCAACTCTATCTTGACCTCACATGTTTCTCCAAGTCCTTCGAAATTGTATTATTTGGTACCCATTACCTGACTAAATGTTTTTCATAAGGCTCCATAAACTTCTCACTGTTGTGCACTGAATACATGGCCTCAAAGGTCAGACGGAGAACCTGAAAAAAGAAAAGCAACATTTTTTTCCAATTTTACAAAGGTGCTTATCATTGGAATTATTTCTGATCACAATGAAAAATTATTTTTTAGAAATACAAGGTTTTTTTTTTTAAATTTCTGTAAATCTTATTTACTGTTTTCTCATTGAGGACAAGAGGTGTGGTTTTACCAGTGATTAGCAAGTTTTAGGACTGGGCTAATAAATATCATATAAAAATATTGCCATAATATATAATGCAAGCTATTATTGCAAACTTACATGAATACATCATTAAGCGGTAATATTTAATCCACAGATGACACTTACCTAATGATTTTCTAAAGAAAACTCCCTTGAATGAGGCCATGAGAATAAGTTATATTATTTTTGAATTGACAAATAAAATGGTACTTTTCTTTAAAAGAGATTGTGTATCACTTGTTTCTGCTTGTTTTGCAAACTATTAAACTGACCAATTGTGGTAACTCTCTTATGCCAAGCTCTATTTTTTTTTTTCGTCTTTTCTTATTATTATTATTATTTTTTCCTTGAGAGGGAGTCTCCCTCTGTCACCAGGCTGGAGTGCAATGTCGCAATCTCTACTCACTGCAACCTTCGACTACCTGGTTCAAGTGATACTCCTGCCTCAGCCTCCTGAGTAACGGATTACATTACCTCTTCTTTCCTTAGCCTGAAACAGACTTCTGTTTTTGCCCTCATATTTATTGTCCTTAGTTTTCTTCATTTCATTAAAGTTTCTTCAATTAATTTATAAGTAGAAAGAACAAAATAGATAGAGAATAGAAGTGTTTATCCTCAGATCGGCCTATGACTCCATGTAGGTAAACATCAAAAAACTAAATTGTGGATTGACAAATTTTATCTCCTGCACCAGAAATTTGAAGTTTTTTTCCACCCTTTTATCACCATTGCCATCCTAAGAACAAACACTTTAAGAGCTTGGAGACTTCCTTATACTTAACTTTTACTTTTTATAAAAATAGCAATAAATCTAATAATTTTGGCAAAGATCAGTTTATATTATGCATTAAACATATCTAATTCATTTGTTAGATTGTTTAGCTCAAGTTGTGAATTATAAGCCAAGATTGACATCATGTTAAAAATAAAACTTAGACCTCAATAAACAAATGAGAAAGAATAGGCATCTGTATTGGCATTAATCAGTAAAGATTAAGTGTATATGTGTATATATATGCAAATTATAGAAGTAAATATATATATGTAGGTTATCTAAAGAGATGCGTATTAAGTGTATGCAAGAAACGCATTGAGTATACATTAAGAATATATGTAAACATAGACAAAGAAAACCAGAAGAGTATCTGTTCAGACTATATGGATAGATTGATATAATGGTGAGAGAGAATAAATACATTACAGAACCAGGGTGGAAAGTAGTTTCCTTAGAGATTCTTCAAGGAAAGTGTCAAGTGTTGAATCTTATTAATCACCTGTATGGTAGACGAAGTATTCCACTATATTGGAAGAAGTATTAAATTATAATGAGTTATTTACTTAATTCATGACCCATTTTAAAATCTACACTTGTAATTATACAGTGTAACTTGAAAACCACCATATTTTGCTTGATTTAATGAACATTTATTTAAACTCTTGTTATACAAAATTTATGGTGTGCCTTCCAAAGATTATTGAGTTATAATCATTGATGCCCTGGAGCTGGCTCACACCAGGTCACCGGAGCCAACTGGCACAACTCTTTCCAACTCAGCTTTCAGGAATGCCAAATTGGTAGTTTGAAATATGTCATGGTGGGAGAATTTGTAGAAATTAGAGTAAACTCAAGGTTTATTATTTTTTTGACAGCCACTTAAACATTTATTACTATGCTATAGAGGGGAATAGTTATTAGGTTTCTTTTTTTTTTTTTTTTTGACAGGCTTTTATTTTAAGTTCTGGGGTACATGTGCAGGATCTGAAGGTTTGTTACATAGGTAAATGTCTGCCACTGTGGTTTGCTGCACAAATATTCTAAGATGACATATAATAATTTTCAAAATTTTTAGGTAAAATATTGCTCTTTCATTCATTTTGAATAAAAATACTTTTCTTCACTATCAGGATCTTAATAAGATATTAATAAACATTTAGTACCTTTCCAAGATAACTATATTAAATGATCATGTATTTTTCAAAATTTGTACTTGTGCCACGAAAAAAAATAAATTTTTATAGAAACAAATGAAACAAAAATATTGATGATAATAATTAAAGGCAAAGTCAGGTTTTACAATAACTCTAAAGTAAGCTTCAATGTAGTTTTATATTTCTGTCATTCTTATTTTTATGGATAAATCAAGTACAGTGATATTTGTCTATAATTTAATAGAGTATTGGAAAACTTTAAATTACCAGAAATAAAATGCAAACACTACAAGGAAAGTTACTTGAAATTTAAAGCATTTATGTTAAAAAAAAAAGCATTATAATGACATAACTTATCAGGAACGAGTCAACAAAATGTTTGTTACTCTTCTGTCAGTTTTTTTGCATAATAGAAACATTAAACTTTTTGGAAACAAATTTGTGCATTCTGCAGTTAAGGTCAGATAATTCTAGTATGACCCAGATCTCCAGCTGCTGTTGGAATCTCTGATAATGGAGTAGGTAAAATGTTCTTCTTTATTCTTTCTGATGCATAATATTGTCCCACCCTTTTGTTTGATTGTACAGTATTTCTACCCCCACTATTTCCAGGCTCCAGGGCTAGAACATTCGAAAGAAATTATCCATCTTGAGACAAATCTTAGCACTCATATGGTTCCTCAAGTTCTTGCCTGAAGAGATATTTTACAAGATGAACATTAGATTATTTTAGATGCGGTTACCCACACAGCAAGAACAACAATAACAAAACCCACAATAAATCTTTCACTATTTTGTTCTCCTAGAGTCTAAAGTGAATGAACAGCCATACATGCTTTCACAATTGATAAATTTATATTTATTTACCACCAATGACATAAATCATTCCTATTCCCTTTTATTTTTCCACATTTATGTATTTTTTCCCACATTTTTTCTCTCTTCTTTTTCCACATTTCTTTTTTTCCCCTTGTTTTCTTTCCCTCTCATACTTCTTTACATTGAAATGTTAATTTTTTTTTTTTTTTTTTTTTTTTTTTTTTTTT
>NW_016107366.1:3288912-3311151 GCF_001604975.1 Cebus imitator | reverse complement strand
GTGTCTTGCTCTGTAGCCAGGCTGGAGTGCAATGGCGCAATCTCGGCTCACTGCAACCTTCTGCCTCCCGGGTTCCAAGCAATTCTCTTCTTTTGCCTCAGCCTCCCAAGTAGCCAGGATTACAGGCACGCACCATCATGTCTGGCTAATTTTTGTATCTTTTAGTAAAGACAGGGTTTCACCATATTGGCTAGGATGATCTCAATCTCTTGACCTCATGATCTGCCCACCTCAGCCTCCCACAGTGCTGGAATTACAGGCATGAGCCACCGCGCCCAGCCAATCTTTTTTTTTTTTCCTGTAACCATCTTTCTTGTTCTTTTTTTTTGTTCCATTTTTTTCCATTTCATCTATTCTGCTACAATTTTTTCCCTTCAGTTTCTTACCCAAAAACTTCTTATAGCTTTTACTTATTCATGATTTTTTAATCAAAAAATTTTTTTTCTTCCAACTTTTATTTTAGGTTTGGGGATACACGTGTCAACTTGTTACATGGGTAAATGGTGTGTTGCTGTCGTTGGTGTCCAAATGATTTATTCACACAGGTGGTCAGCACAGTACCCAATAGGTAGCTTTTGGATGCTCAATTTCTTCCCACTCCCCACCCTAATGTAAGCCCTGGTGTCTACTGCTTCCTCTGTGTGTCCACAGGTACTCAATTTTTAGCTCTTACTTATGAGAACACATGATACTTGGTTTTCTTTTCCTGAGTTAATTCCTTTAGGATAATGCCCTCCAGCATCATTCTACCATAAAACACATGAATACACATGTATATTGCAGGACTTTTCGCTCTTGCAAAGACATGGAATTAATCAACATGCCTATCAGTGGTGGATGGGAAAAAAATATGGCAAACATATAAACCATGGAATATTATGCAACCATCAAAAAGAATGAAATTATGTGGGTTTTTTTTTGTTTGTTTTGTTTTGTTTTGCAACATAGGTACAACTAAAGGCAATTCTGCTACTATTTGCCTGTTTCCATCTTCCTAGGCTTCTCTTGTTCCTTTCTTTTTCATGTCTTTGGCCCCTTTTCCTGCACATCCTACATTTTTTTCATTCCATGTCTTTGTAATAGGCCTAATATGGAAGATACATAAATTCCTAGTTCTTCCTGAAGAACTTGACACATCATATTCCAATTCAATTTCCATAAGTCTAATTGAGGACATTTTGCATCATGCAGAGATTCACACTGAACTATGTAAAATACTCCCCACTTCACTAGCATTTAAATTTGAACATTACCCTAGATCCATTAAGTTCATAGTAATTTTGAACACAAATTCTCCATATGTATTTTCAGTTTGCTTATCTTCTGCACTTGTTACTTGCTGAGTAACTTTAATTTTTATAAACCCACAATATTTGGCCCAATTAAAATAGTCAAAGGTTATAATGTCAGTTAGTTAGAAAACTAATGTCAGACAGCATAAACAGTGTGAATATGATGATCAAAGGAATGATTCACATCCCATGCTGGATGAAGCAGGACAGTTTGAGATTTCATCACAATGGTTAGAATGGTGCACAATTAAAAACTTATGAATCGTTTATTTTTGGAATTTTTTGTTTAATATTTTTGGATCACCACTGATCATGGAAAACTAAAACTCATGATAAGCCTATCAGTGGCATTTTAACAAACCATAAAATAACCACATATTCTCATATAGTTCCAAAAAAGAAAGAATTATCAAACTCTACTTAAAAGTGCATTGAGAGGTTGACCAGAAAATAAGTTATGTTGCCTCAGACTTCCTTGTTAAATACTTCCTTTATTAGAATTAAAATAAGTCACTTATTTTAATTCTAAATTCATGAAGGCACGCACTGTGTCTTAGCACATCTGTTGGTATGTTTAATGTATTTGTCTAAATTCAATTTTTATTCTTCCAGCTTACAGATAATGAAGACAAATAGGTTTCATACGTCAAAGTCTGTCACTGCTTGGAGGAGATGTTTAAAAACCCGTCACCTATTGCCTAGATTATTTACTTAAAATGTACAGAAACTTCTTTAGTCCATTAATAATAAGAGAAAGACAAGATGTCCTTGGATTTTAATATAAGCAAATTTGTCACCCTTTCACATTTACATGTGCTTTTGGAGTTAATTAAACTTGAAATTCTTACTTCAAGATTACAGCGATTGTCTTCTAAGTATTCATTTTGAAAAGAAAAATGATAAATATTTTGCATTATTTTTACTCATAGATATTATAGAGATACTCAGTTTATATACTCAATTTATTTTTCTTCCTAACTTGTTCTATAGTCTCTATATTTGTTTTTGTCTGCAAACTTATGAGCATACTTAAAAATGTATTTCCACACCAGGTGCAGTGGCTCATGCCTGTAATCCCAGCACTTTGGGAGGCCAAGGCAGGTGGATCACTTGAACTCAAGAATTCGAGACCATCTTGGGCAATATGGCCAAATCCTATCTCTAGAAAACAAATAAACAAAATTAGCCAGTTATGGTACTGCTGCATACCTGTAATACTGAGGGAATGCATTCTCTTATCGGGTCCACAAGGGGGCCTAGTTTCAAGGGCAAGAATTCCCCAGCACCATGCCTTCCTGCCCAGCCCCCCACCCCCCACCTCTCCATCTGGAGTGTTAAAGGTCTTTGTTTAAACTTTGGTGCCCATAGGAAAGAATCAAAGATCAATCACTCCAGCAGAAGTGTAAAGGAACTCCTTTGATAGGCCCAGAAAACTAAAAGAGGGAGAGAATTTCTCCCAGGTTAAAAGTCCCCTTCTTCCACACCTTTTTGGACTCCATATCTGGATCCCCTTCCTCCATCTCGTGGAAGCTTTTTCTCTCTCCTTTTTCTCCTTTTCAGCCTAAATAAATGACTCTCTGCAAAACTCTTTGGGGTCTGATATTTACTTGTGAGTGCACCGTGCCTGGTGGGGTCTTCCCTCCCATTCTTGGGTGAGTGAGGGACCAAGAGCCTGGAAGAACATCCTCTCAAGGGAGCTGAGGCTCCCCCGCTCCCTTCAGTTACAATACCAGCTACCCAGGAGGCTGAGGCACGTGAGAATTGCATGAACTTGGGAGGCAGAAGACACAGTGAGGCAAGATCATGCCATTGCGCTCCAGCAATGAGACGCTATCTCAAAGAAAATCACATTATACTCATCCTTTCTTTTGCAATGATGTGGGGTGATACAATTCATATGTGATGAGATAAATTCACATAAATGACATAGGCATCATGACCCAGTATTAGGCTACTAATGACCTTCAAAACAAGCACTATGATACCCTGGACGTGAATCTGATAACCCAGATGGCTACGAAGTAGCTAATGGGCAGGTAGTACAAACAGTGTGAATATGATGAACAAAGAGGCGATTCACATCCCACACTGGATGAAGCAGGACAGCTTGAGATTTCATCACAATATATAGAATGGTGCACAATTTAAAACTTAGGAATTGTTTATTTGTGGAATTTTTTGTTTAATATTTTTGGATCACCGTCAACCATGGAAAACTGAAACTCATGAAAAGGAAACATAGATAAGGGGGGACCATGCTAGTTTGCTTGTGTGGGACTTACCTGCAGTTCACCTACATGACTACTACTGAAAAGTGGGGCTGCCTGACAGACACTGGATTTATTCTGAACTGGCTTTACCTCCTGCATTCCTGGCCTGGGCAAGGGATACGTTTAGGGTGAAGATGCTGACATTTCCTAATTCTAACCCTCCTGAGTACATTATACAAGCCAGAGTAATACCTTGATTATATAGAAAAAAGAAAAGTGACATTTTTACATTTAATTTTTTTTTTTTTTTTTTTTTTTTTCCCCAGAGGAACCAGGCTAATAAGTAACCAAGCCAGAGTTCAGTTTCTTAAAAGTGACCTCTGTTCTATACCTAAACTGTACTCCTATGATGTAAATTACTTGTTTATAGTTCAAGTTCTATTTGTGATATTAATATGAAGTCCAAACCATTTTTTCAGAAGGACCACAGAGAATATTAGGTCATCATTTTCTATGTCCAATTTTATTGGTCATTCAAAAGTAATTACTCAGCTTACTCAATTACAATTACTCTGCAGAATAATTAAAAGTGCTTAAGGAACTTACATGTCACTTGGAAAAAGATGATGCAAAATTACAAAGGTTTAAAATGGGAAAATATCTTATCTGGCAAATTATGTAGTATAGATTAATCTATATTTTCAGCTCATTGACCTCATATATATTCTTTTCTTTTTCCTGGATGCCTTGCAGGCAAAATAATCAACTTTAAAAAAAGATTAATCATGCTTTGCTTTACAACTTTCTGAATTCCATTATTTTTTTGTTCACAGTATTATACTCTGCGTCATCAACCATACTAGGAATTTTGGAGTCATCTCTGACTTGTTCCTCACATTGTCCTCCTCTTCTACATTAAGGGAAGCAGGTACAAGTGAATGGATCTCATCCTTCACAAGCATATAAAATGACATAGATGTGAACAGTTCATGATAAGAGTTAATAGTTTTAAAAATATATGTATATGTGAATTGTTATAGTAATGAAAATAATAAAGGCTAACACATGCAAATTCCTTTCTCCTTTATTCCACTGCAGCTTCTATGAGTCCAATCCCCTTGCTTTCATCTCTTCAATCATCCTTTCTCTCTTGCCCTTGGCAATTCATTGTACATATTAATGTCGAATTATTTTGTCTAAAGCAAATATCTAACCAAGCGAACTTTCTAAACTAACTTTAGTTCATTTGTAACTAAAGTCCAAGATATATCATATTGAGGGTTGGAAAGGTAGGTGGGAACAAAGATGGGAAAGGCCTTGGAATGTACACTAATAAATGGAACACCAATTAACTCTTTTTTAAATTAATTCATGTTTTGGAAGATAACATGGTGCTGTATACTTATTTTAAAAAAGGGTTGTTTGCTTTTGAACATATAGCATATTTTATTCGAACCATTTACTCCTGGAATTGTCACTTGCTGTCATATTGGCCCTTATTCTTGGCTGGCTGAACAGTGGAATAACTAGGAGAAAAATCCCAGTGACTGTGTCCCATCCTGACAGACACTGATTTGCAGTCTGTGCATGGCACTTTTTAAAGCGCTCCCCACGTGACTCTAATGTACATGCAAGGGTGAAAACTGCTGCCTTAAAGGAATGCTATTCTCTTTTTCATCATGTTATATTCTTATATTTTAACATAAGTTTTACTTAGATTATTTTCTTTGGTGCAATCATTCTGTGCTTAACTAAATACAATGCAGATTTTTTTTTTACAGGAAAGAGACACAGTTCTGTTTTTCCAGACATACTTACTATAATAACTATCTGAGTAGTATTTAGAGCTTTGCTGGCCAGTACAGTAGCCATTAACCCCATGTGCTATGAAGCACTTGAAAACATGGTTAGCTTTCATGCCTTATGCATCTATACCCTGGCTTCAGTGATCTCTTAAAGCTCTCTGAATTAATTATCTCAAAACAATACTTGGTCTGAGTTTGCTGTCTCCTGGATAGAACATCATTCTCTTTCAATTAGCAATAGGCATAGCAACAAAACAACATATTATTCTTTCAAAATTTTGGCACTTTCTACTAAAATTTACGTGCAGAGACTTTTTGAGAAAATCCTGCATCTAGGGATATATTTCAAGTAAATCCTTTAAATGAAAACAAAAGTAGATGATCAATTATGCTCTTTGCAGCTATTAATGAAAGAATGAGCACTTACAACACGTCAAGAACTAGGCACTGGGAATTAAATGATGAGATAAATAAAATCAATGCATGCATTCATGGAGATTACAGATTAGTAGAAAAAATTAAATATTCACACAGATAGTACAATATAAACCTTGAAAGACGTATGGAAATAAATACAGGATGCTATGAGAGCATGATGGTGGGCTGTTTACACAAGGGTAATCTAAGATGACTATTATGGAGTTGGTGATATTCATTCTAATATTTCAAAGATAAATAGGAGTATTACATGAGTTAGGATTCAGGGGGAAAAATCAAAACAAAAAGGATGAAACCTAGATTGTGAGATCAGAGAAATATTCCCTTAAGAAGGGGCATTTCATTTGAGATGGGAAAGTGTGAAGGGATATGCAGGGAAAAGAAGAATTTTCCATAGAAAGAGGGTTATATGTACAAGCATACAATCAAGAACATTTGTGGGATCAAAATAAGGTCAGTGTGGCTTAAGCATAGTATTTTGAGCTCTGACAGAAACTCTTAAATATGACTAATGAAGAACGAATTAATTATTAGCAATCATCCAAAGTGCATCCTTGCAGAAGGACAAATCATGTCCACGTTACAGGTGATGGAGCCTCGGGGGAAAGTAATGACTGTGTAAGGTAGCCAGAAACTCTGCCTTCCAGCCCAAGGCTGTTTTTAGGAAAACAAGCTCGGCCTCTAAACTCTTTCTTGTTCCCCACCCTAGTTCTCCTACAGGTCCCTGGGTCTTCCTCCTCCTACTCTCCTGCCCGCAGGCTGGTTACTGGCTACTGCTGCAGGAATCCGAGTCCTCTGCTCACCGCATTCCAATATATTATGTAGTATGTGTATAATAGGTATGACACTGAATCTTATAAAATAAATTTATAGTTAGATAAATGATAAATTAGCTAACTGAAAATATATCTCAACATAAGAAAAGAATCCATATCACAAAAATCAAGTAAGGGAAAACAATTTGTGAATAAGCAGGCTATATGAAGAATACTAATATAAGGCCTACACAATTATTTAGTGTTTGTAGGATACATTGCAACAAGTGGGATATGTGAGAGAATGAGGGCCAAAAGTGACAATGAGTTCCTAGTACATGGGTACCACTTCATGTTACTGCATGAGATATGCAGAGAGAGCTCCACTGAAAAAAAGGCCTAGCATCCACCTTGATCATTCATTTTCTATTATTCAACAATTATTAATGGAGAATTTATCACTGCATAGAATTATTGCCCTATCTATCAGTAAGATAGCAGTGAAAGAAAGACTATACAATTATTCACTTTTACGGCGTTCCTGTTCTAGTGGACTCTAGAATACGAAAGCAAATGTAAGTCTGAAGTATAAACTAGTAAAAGAGCCTGAAAGGAGCTGCTAGGAAGCAGTGAGTAAATCTGGAAAAAAATGTGGTATCAGAGAGAGAAATAGAGAGAGGTACAAAGAAATATTAAGGAGAATATAATCACTGGGATCTAACACTACGTATATTAAACTAAAGTGTCTTGTATATTACTTCCCTGGGCCTGGAAATTCATGTGTCCTACTGATGAGTATATTTTCAGTAAATATGTACACAGGCATTATCATACAATGCAGACAGTGATATGTGCCACAGAAGAAGAAAACATCCCCATGCTCCAGATGCAGAACTAAGACATGAGTCTATGAATGTTCCTGTTACATGAGGCTGAGTGAACCAGGATTCTTTCTACCAGGGCTTTGATTACAATTCGAAGACCCCAGCATATGCAGAGTTATGTGATCCTAAAATGATCTCAAAATAGCTCTACAATTGCCTTGATGGCAAGAGTTTTGAAAAACAGGTAAAAATGTCTACTGCATATTTTATTGCACACCTATTAATTCCTCTAAGGAACGGAGTGTTTATTCTAAGGTAGTTGCTGGTAAACACACATATAAATATTTAGCGTAATTCTTGAAGTATGGTGAGATGTCAAATGCACAATATTCAAGAAACGTAGAATATATTCAATAGGCTTTTGTTGCTGAACTCAATAGTTGAGAATGCTGTTGCAATGTCAATGCATTTATTCTTTCAAAACAACAAGAAACATTTAATGTACTGTGTAAGAATATCAGTTGTATTACAACAATTCTGGAAATTTTCTAATTTGTTTGTTCTTTTAAAAAAAAAAATCTAACTTGTATTAAATGGTGTTAGCATTATTCCCTTGATTATTTGTGTCTGTAGGAAACGTATGGTAGAGAATTTCTTTTCTCAGCAAGCCTGCATCCCAATGAGCCATTATTTAGTAGTGATATTGTCTTTCATGTATTTGTATGTCTCAGCATATGACAGTGTGAATGTGTATTGCTAAGATTTATTTGATAGGGTGTTGTCCCATTTTTATTGCACCACCTAGTTTCTTTTTTCTTTTCTCTTCTACAGATAAAATAAATTAAAATCTTAGGGCCATAAAAATCTAATTGTACATCTTGCAATTCTGTATCATCATAAGAGAGTGCTATACCTGAACAATGCTTTATGTGTTTGTGTGGTTTACTTGCCTCTTCTGTAAGATAATACAAATGACAATCAGCTTAGAGAGACACACATGGCAGATTTTCATGGAACTATTATGTCTGTTTAGGCGCTATATATGAAACCTGATGAGCCTAGTAATAACTTTATAAAGCAGGGCTTTCACAGTAGTGCCGATTTCAGCAGGAAAGAGACTCATCCACAACTGGAAATCTCTGTAGACTGCCAAATTACCCAAAATCCTATTCTGCAACGCAGTAATCTTTAATGTTTCAATAAAAAGTAACTCTTTTTGGGATAGCTATTGTGCTTGCAATTGAACACTCAGAAAGTAATTTGCATAAAATTGCAAGGGACCACAGAAAAGACGCTGATAAAAAAGGTAATTTAAGATGACTGTAAAGCCATTTGCTCCTATGTTACTCTGTCTTCATTTATTCTTCATTGAACTCTCAAGCACCTAGTATGTGCCTGGCACATACAAGTCACTGGCAATGAAGATTTAAAAGAAACACGGCTTGAATTTGGAAGGTGGAGGTTGCAGTGAGCCAAGATCATGCCACTGTATTTCAGCCTGGGCGACAGAGCGAGACTCCTTCTCAAATAATAAAATAAAATATTAAAAAATAAAAGAAACATCTTGTACCCAAGAGGAATCTATATTTTGCTACTGAGACTAGCTACTAGACACTAAGACTAATGTTTGCCAATTGTCATTAGAGAGGCGAATATCAAGAACATTTTGTCAGGGTTTCGAGAACTTGGGAATAATGAGTCAAGGAAGCTACTCAGATAAGGTGATGTTTGATGAGTTAGAAACAAAGAAGGGGGATTGGAGAGAAGACATTCTATGTAGAGGGAAAGTCATGTGAAATGCAAAGAAAATGAAAGAGCCAGGTGTATTGTGATATAGAAAAGTGTTTAAGTTGGCTAAGTATGGGGAGAAATGAGAAAAAATAGGAGATGCAGATTAGAAAGCTAGAGGGCTAGTTACCAATACATTTTTATACTGTTGCAAATACTTTACATTTTATTCTGAAGACAATTAGAGTCTATTAAAAATTATTTTAGAACATGTTCTAATCTGATTTGCATTTTTTTAAAAAATCAGTGTGGAGTACATTTTACAAAGAGGTAAGAACCAAGACCTTTTATGAGGCTCTTGCAGTAATCAACATGAATGATGATATGGGCCAAAGTTTTTTAATTTTAAAAGAGTGGGATGGAAAGAACAGAATTAATTATGAGATATTAAGAAAGCAAAATTGACCCAACCTGGTGGAAGAAAAAAAAACAGTGAGGATCCACCTGTGATCTCTGTGGAAAAACTGATGTGTCTTTTAGATAGAATTCAGATTCTATCTGAAATATGATATATTAATTTTATAAAACATTAATTCATTACAGTGCTTTGTTATATTTTGTTTAAATTATTTCAAGCAATTTTTCATCATTTTTGGTAGGACATATATGCAATACTATATATTTCATAAGAAACTTAGCTTTTGTTAATGCTGGGCCTGCTTTTGTCCATATTTTTCTGTTAGAAGGAACAAATGAGAAAGTACCTACAAAGGTTTTAAGTTCAGTGCCTGGTACATCTTGGGTTTCACTTATTATCTTTTATTCATCTCTGTTTATAGTTTTATTGTATGTATTTGTGAAGTACACTATAATCATACTGGTTTTTAAAGGAACACCTGTAGAGTAAAAAACTGCAGTGTATTTTTCATATGTTTTAGCTGAGTACGTATCTGAAATCACTAAATAAAAATGTATAAACAAATTACATATCTAGTCCTTACATTTCACTACCCGATGGACCTTTAAAGTTTCCTGATATTTTGTTGTTGTTGGGAGTGATAATATTTATCGTATGTTAAATACAAAAACATAATTGTTGTTACATTTTTTTCTGGATTTGTCTGAATTTATGAATACTTTGGCACAATTAAATTTAATCGTATAACATTCCTATGTTTAAACTTTCTTAAGAGAACAAATTACACTTAATTAAACTAAGTTTTTAGGCACAAAGCAAAATTCACATGGACCTATAAAAAGCAAAAATTCCATCAAGCCCATATAAGAGATGAAACATCTTGATAGAACAAAGACGATGAATTTGGAATCAGAAAATTCTGTGTTCAATTTCAGGTATATATTATTTCAAAATGACCTCTTCTACTGCCTTGTAGATACCTGAAATAAAATATAATCAACTGACTTCTGTAAACTTTATTCTGAACCTTCATAAAACCAAGCTTTGGAGGAAAAGTCGTTATTCACACTCTTCGGCTGTTGCCTAGTTCTTTTGTTTGTATTTTTCTTGTTGACAGGTTTGTTAATCGATTTTTTTTATTGATTCCTCCAATAAATATGTACTGTGCATCTGCTGTATGCCTGGATCTGAGTTAAGCATGAAGAATATGATCATCATGATAATGCACACATGCATGTCTTACCCTATCCTCAGGAAGCTGATCATTTATTTTAATTCTCAAACTGTCTGTAGTGAAGTAGCTTTTATTTCCAATATATTCATATCTTCACAGAATACAAAAAAAATGTTACTAGAAGAATGACCTGGTGAAAAGGCATTTAAAATATAGATGCTAATTTTTTATTATCAGATTTTCACAGATATAAAATCAATGTTAATAATTATCAAGACAGGTATATCATAGGAAATGGAAATAGAATTATACCAAATTATAAAAATTGTATTCTGAAGTGTTCCCTTTACTCTACAATCTCAACCCAGCAATCCCATTACTGGATATATACCCAGAGGAATATAAATCATTCTACAATATAGACACACGCACGTGAATGTTCATTGTAGCACTATTCACAATAACAAAGACACGGAATCAGCCTAAATGCCCATCAGTGACAGATTAGATAAAGAAAATGTGGTACATATACACCAGAGAATACTATGCAGCCATAAAAAAGAAGAAGAGTATGTCTTTTGTGGAAACATGGGTGGAGTGAGATGCCATTATCCTAAGCAAACTAACGCAGAAATGGAAAACCAAATACCACATGTTCTCACTGATAAGCTGCAGCTAAGTGATGAGAACTTATGGACAGAAAGAAGGGAACACCACACACTGGATCCTAACTGAGTGTAGAGATTGGGAGGAGGGAGAGGAGCAGAAACAATAATTGTTGGGTACTAGGTTTAGTACCTGGATGATGAAATAGTCTGTACAACAAACCCTCATGATTTACCTCTATCACAATCTGTATGTGTACCCATGAACCTAAAATAAAAGTTAAAAAAATTCTGTTCATTGAAGTACATGTATAGGCAATTAATACAGAGAATATTACATTAATACATTTTAGTGGCACATGGCTGTATCTAATTACAAAATATACGTAGCATACTTTTGTGAAATATGCTCACAAAAAAATAGAAAAGGAAATTTTAATGTAATTTTAGCCAACTAAGGATATTATTTATTTAATAAATTACAAATTTGTGAATCTCCCATGAATAGATCTTCAAGTAGATAAAAATCAATGATGTATCAGATTCATTAAGTGGTGCAAACTTCAAACAGATAGTTAATATTAAAATGATCACTTCATTAAAACTTGTTAAAATATAAAATGTAGTAACATATTTTTACACTCAGATTTTATCTGCTATTGAAAATTATGTGTTTTTTCCTGAATATAAATATTAAGATTATAATAAATATAAAGAACATCTTAGAATAAGTAAGCCAGTTTAACATTACAAAGTTAGATCCAATTTTTTTTTCTAATCTTGCAGAAACACTAAGAGCTTGTTTGGTAGAAAAAATATTGAGAGCCATCATACTTCAGCATTCAATAATATTTGCTTATGATCAATGTCCATATTATCGCATAATTGAGCAAATAATATAAGATGTTACAAATTATATATAACATAATTTTTACAGCATCAGTAAGCATATTGTTTAGATTGGCTAACATTTTTTTCATAGCAAGGCTTTCATTTTTTTCTTTTAATTGTACTTTAGGTACTGGTCATGTAGGGTTGTTGCATAGGCACATACATGGCAATGTGGTTTGCTGCCTCCATCTCCTGTCACCTATATCTGGCATACCTCCCCATGTCATCCCTTCCCAACCTCCCCACCCCCCACTGTACCTCCCCTAGCCACCCCCATACAGACTTCCTGTGTCCATGTGTTCTCATTGTTCAACATTCACCTATAAGTGAGAACATGCGATGTTTGATTTTCTGTTCTTGTGTCAGTTTGCTGACAACGATGGTTTCCAGATTCAGCCATGTCCCTACAAAGGATACCAACTTATCATATTTTATGGCTGCATAGTATTTCATGGTATATATGTGTCACATTTTCCTTGTCCAGTCTATCAGTGATGGGCATTTGGGTTGGTTCCACATTTTTGCTATTGTAAACAGTGCTGCAATGAACATAGGTGTGCATGTGTCTTTACAATAGAACGATTTATAATCCTTTGGGTATATACCTAGTAATGGGATTGCTGGGTCAAATGGAATTTCTATTTCTAGGTCCTTGAGGAAGCACCACACTGTCTTCCATAATGGTTGAACTAATGTACACTCCCGGCAACAGTGTAAAACTGATCATATTTCTCCACATCCTCTCCAGCATCTGTTGCCTCCAGATTTTTTGATGAGCACCATTCTAACAGGTGTGAGACAGTCTCTCAGTGTGGTTTTGATTTGCATTTCTCTAATGACCAATGATGATGAGCATTTTTTCATGTTTCTTTGCCTTTTATATGTCTTCTTTTGAAAAGTGTCTGTTCATATCCTTTGCCCACTTTTGAATGGGTTTGTTCGTTTTTTTCTTGTAAATCTGTTTTAGTTCTTTGTAGATTCTGGATCAGATGGGTAGATCGCAAAAATTTTTTCCCATTCTGTTGGTGGCTGGTTCACTCTAATGGTTGTTTCTTTTGCTGTACAGAAGCTCTGGAGTTTAGTTAGATCCTTTTTGTCTATTTTGGCTTTTGTTGCCAATGTTTTTGGTGTTTTAGTCATGAAGTCCTTGTCTATGCCTATCTCCTGAATGGTTTTCCCTAGGTTTTCTTCTAGGGTTTTTATGGTGTCAGGTCTTATGTTTAAGTCTTTAATCCATCTGGAGTTAATTTTAGTGTAAGATGTCAGAAATGGGCCCAGTTTCAGCTTTCTGCACATGGGTAGCCAGTTTTCCCAACATAATTTATTAAACAGGGAATTCTTTCCTCATTGCTTGTTTTTGTCAGGTTTGTCAAAGATCAGATGGTTGTAGATGTGTGGCATTGCCTCTGAGGCCTCTGTTCTGTTCCATTTGTCTATATCTCTGTTTTAGTTCCAGTACCATGCTGTTTTGATTACTTTAGCCTTGTAGTATAGTTTGAAGTCAGGCAGCATGATGCCTCCAGCTTTGTTCTTTTTGCTTAGAATTGTCTTGGCTATGTGGGCTCTCTTTTGGTTCCATATGAAGTTTAACACGATATTTTCCAGTTCTGTGAAGAGAGCCATTGATAGCTTGATGAGGATAGCACCGAATCTATAAATTACTTTGTGTAGTATGGCCATTTTCACAATATTGATTCTTCCTAACCTTGAGCATGGAATGTTTTTCCATCTGTTTGTATCCTCTCTTACTTCGTTGAGCAGTGGTTTGTAGTTCTCCTTGAAGAGGTCCTTTACATTCTCTGTTAGTTGTATTCCCAGGTATTTTATTCTCTTTGTAACAATTGTGAATTGGAGTTCACCCCTGATTTGACTCCTTTTAAGTCTGTTATTGGTATATAGGAATGCTTGTGATTTCTGCACTTTGATTTTATATCGTGAGACTTTGCTGAAGTTGCTTATCAGTTGAAGGAGATTTTGGGCTGAGATGATGGGGTCTTCTAAATATACAATCAGTCATCTACAAATAGAGACAATTTGACTTCCTCCTTTCCTAATTGAATGCCCTTTATTTCTTTTTCTTGCCTGATTGCTCTGGCTAGAACTTCCAGTACTATACTGAATAGGAGTGGTGGGAGAGGGCATCCTTGTCTAGTGTCAAATTTCAAAGGGAATGCTCCCAGTTTTTGTCCATTCAGTATGATATTGGCTGTGGGTTTGTCATAAATAGCTTTTATTGTTTTTAGATACATTCCACCCATACCTAGTTTATTAAGAGTTTTTAGCATAAAGGTTTGTTGAATTTTTTTGATAGCCCTCTCTACATCTATTGAGATAATCCTGTGGTTTTTGTCTTTGATCTATTTATGTGGTGGATTATGTTAGCAAGGCTTTCTTGATGAAGGAAGCAGTCTTCATTTCTATTTGAGCATTGATTACTTACTTAGGAAAAGGAACTCTGTAATAACTGTCATTGCAGATGTCTAGATTCCAAAATAAAACCCTGCATAAAACTGACAACTCCAAACCAAATATGTGTGCATGTAATTCTCCATGTTTTTGTAGTCCGAAAGCTTTTTTGTTGTCAAAAAAACTAAATTTTTTATGTCATTAGACATTCAAATTACATATTTCAAAAAAACAAAAAGATAATTTTGAACATCTATGAATTCATCAAATTGCAATGGAAATCACTTTGAAAACCATATTCTATAAGTTTCCTAACCAAATAATCAGCTGATTTCCAAATACGATATTCTCTGATATCCTTGAAAAGTAAAAAGTAATGTTAGATATATCTCTTTCTCATGGGCTTATCCAAGAATTTGACGCAAAGTATTCAATGTAGCTATTTCTTAATCTATCAACAATTGCACATTTTTATACTTTTAACAACGCAAGTCCTGCTTTATAAGAAGCCTTCACAACATTAATGAAGTATCCAAAATAGTGAGCCTCTATCCTGCTTTTGTCAGGTTTTAAAAATAATGTACTTTGTTACAATAAATTTTGGGGATTGAAATTACTAAAAATATTTTATGCAAGTGTTCATTTATGCTTTCATAGTTTTATTGCTTCAATCTATCCTACATCTGTACAAATAAAGCTCTATGATATTCACATTTCATGCTTCATCCTCAATTATAAAATCACTGCCAGTGTATGAGGGATTATATTTCTATAAACAAACACAAATTATTTAGTAGTCAGTAATTCAAAATCACTTCCATTATATTGTTTGGTTATTACTGTCACAGTCAGGAAAATGTACAGTGTTCCTTGGCCAAAAGAAATGAATATATTAAGGGTCAAATAAATAATACAAATTATATACATTTAACTTCCCTAATATAATTAATGTTAAATTGTAAATGTTTGTTGTTGTTATTGTTTGTTTTTTGTTTGTTTGTTTCTTTTAGACGAAGTCTTGCTCTGTCACCCAGGCTGGCGTGCAGTGGCGTGATCTCCACTTACTGCAACCTCTGACTCCCCGGGTTCAAGTGATTCTCCTACCTCAGCCTCCTGAGTAGCTGGGATTACAGGCACATGTCACTGCACCAGACTAACTTTTGTATTTTTTTTTTATTATTATACTTAAAGTTCTGGGATATATGAGCAGAACATGCAATGCAGGTTTGTTACATAGGTATACATGTGTCATGGTGGTTTGCTGCACCCATCAACCCATCATCTACATTAGGTATTTCTCCTAATGCTATCCCTTCCCTAATCCCCCACCCCCTGATAGGCCCCAGTGTGTGATATTTCCCTCCCTGTATCTGTGTGTTCTCATTGTTCAGCTCCCACTTATGAGTAAGTACATGTGATGTTTGGTTTTCTGTTCCTGTGTTAGCTTTCTGAGGATGATGTTTTCCAGTTTCATCCATGTCTCTACAAAGGACATGAACTCATCCTTTTTTATGGCTGCATAATATTCCATGGTGTATATATGCCACCATGGAATTTATACTTATCCAGTCTACCACTGATGGGCATTTGGGTTGGTTCCAAGTCTTTGCTATTGTGAATAGTGCTGCAATAAACATACATGTTCATGTGTCTTTATGGTAAAATGATTTATAATCCTTTGGGTATGTACCCAGTAATGAAATTACTAGGTCACATGGTATTTCTCGTTCTAGATCCTTGAGGAATTGGCACACTGTCTTCCACAATGGTTGAACTAATTTACACTCCAACCAACAGTATAAAAGTGTTCCTATAACTCCACATCCTCTCCAGTATCTGTTGTTTACTGCCATTTTAGTGATCACCACTTTAACTGGCATAAGATGGCATCTCATTGTGGTTTTGATTTCCATTTCTCTAATAACCAGGGATGATGAACTTTTACTCAGATGTTTTTTGGTGACATACATGTCTTCTTTTGATAAGTGTCTGTTCATATCCTTTGCCCACTTTTCAGTAAGGTTGATTTTTTCTTGGAAATTTTTTTAAGTTCCTTGTAGAGTCTGGACATTAATCCTTTGTCAAATGGATAGATTGCAAAAATTTTCTCACATTCTGTAGTTTGCCTGTTCACGCTGATAATAGTTTATTTTGCTGTGCAGAACTATTTGATTTAATTAGATCCCCTTTATCAATTGTGGCTTTTGTTCCTATTGCTTTTGGTGCTTTAATCTTTAAGTCTTTGCCCGTATCTATGTTCTGAATCATATTGCCTAGGTTTTCTTCCAGAGTTTTTATGGTTTTAGATTTTACGTTTAAGTCTTTAGTACATCTTGAGTTAATTTTTGTATAAAGTGTAAGGAAGAACAAAGCTGACTTCACACTACCTGACTTCAAACTATACTACAAGGCTACAATAACCAAAACAGCATGGTACTGGTGCCAAAAAAGATATATACACCTCTGGAACAGAACAGGGGCCTCAGAAATAATGTCACACATCTACAACCATCTGATCTTTGACAAACCTGACAAAAACAAGCAATGGGGAAAAGCTTGCCTATTTAATAAATGGTGTTGGAAACACTGGCTAGCTGTCTGTAGAAAACTGAAACTGGACCCCTTTCTTAATTTTTATATTTTTAGTAAAGACAATGTTTCACCATGTTGGCCAGGCTGGTCTCAGGTTCCTGAACTCAAGTGATCTGCCCACCTCGTCCTCCCAAACTGCTGGGATTACAGGCATGAGCCACTGCGCCAGGCCTATAAATGTTTTTAAATTTTAAAAAATGGAAAGAGTATTTGCAAAAGATGCTTGCATATTCTCAGCTTTTTATGGACTTTGGGGTTACAAATAACTAATTAACCTTAAAGTATCACAGTTTGGAATGTAATATTGCTATGCTTTCCAAGCAGCTCAATTAACATGCAATTCACCACATGTTTAACAACAAACTTATCTGTACTCATTCCAATGAGAGAAGCTCCCTACATATTTGTTTGAATGTTATGAAATAAAAATTTGCAATAAAAGTTTCTAAATCCTTACTTTCACGTTCTATAATTGTTTCAATTCAGACTCAACAAACAGTTTCAGTACCATCACCAGTCTATTGACGATACTTTGAGCAGCAGTGGCTTAGGGCTCGTAAGAAATGCATAGATTTCTGGATACTTCATGAAAGATAAATATAGGAGACTGTGAGGATTTGTAGAATGATTTTAGTCTAGCTTTTGGAATTAATTAGGATTTGGTTTCCCCTTCTGATTCTTAGAGGGGAATTAATACTCACCAATATTTGAAAATGACAGTTATTTATTAGGTAAAGAAAGCTCAGATAAACTTGTTTTTCTTGTTTCTTTCTTACTTTTCTAGAACAATTATGTTGGCACATAAAAGTTTCTATCTAAACTCTGAATAAACATTAAAATGCCATTCTCCTGGGCAGAGCACAGTTTAAAGCAAAACCCTTGGGGTTTCTAGTGGAAGCTCACAAATACTCTTTCTGGATATTGCAGAGGGCTCCAGACTACAAATTCCAAACACAGTGATTCAGTGGCCACGAATTGGGTTGTTTAAGAGGGTTCAGTATAACTGCAGGGAGAAAAAGTCCCTCTACAATTATTCATCAATCACCTTTCTATCTCAGCTCTCTCTGAGTCAAGGCTCTTTTTTGTTTTTGGGTTGAGGCAAAGTAACGTGCTGCATCTTTTAGGGCTCTGGTGAGACCTCTAGGAGATATAGACTTTAACAGGGCAGAAAATCTGAAACAAATGCCTTCAAATCAGATATACAATTATTGAGATCATAATATGTGTAGGTCCTGTGTTAGGTAGAAACTCAAGTTGCATTTGTATTCTCTAGAGTCAGGGGGAAACTCTGTTTCAACAGATTGTTACCCATTATAAAAATATTGTAAAATAGTGTTGACAGATATCAAAAAGTGGAAGAAAATCACCCATAAGACCCCAATCTTAAAATAATTATCATTAGCGCTCTACTGAATATTTTCACACTTTCCTACAAACATTTTAACATCATTCAAATCATGTATACTTTGTACATATATCATATATACAAAGTATATCTATATTTAGTATATGTATAAAGTATACCTATATAATATATATAAAGTGTATATATATTTTAAACATAAAGTTCTCCTTTCATTGGACTGAGTATAGATATGTCTGTTATTATTAAATGTCTAGTGAATTGCATGTCGATTGAGCTGCTTAGAAATGCATAGCAATATCATATTCCAAATTGTGATATTTTAAGTTTTATTTGTTATTTATAACCCATGCATATATACACACATGCATATGAAAACGCATTTTAAATACTATTATCTCTCTTAACACAAATGTTGTACAAACATCATTTTCACGTCTAATTTTCTCCCAAGTGGATATAGCATTTTAATTTAAGAACATTATTTTTATATGAAAGTGATTTCCATTTTTTTGATACTGTAAGACGTTACTTGAAAACTTTGCTTAATGTATTGATTACAAATTGTCTTATTCTGAGCAGCATAAAACTGTTCCTTTTAGATTATTTTCTAATTTAGGATTCTGCCCTTGGGCTCAGCTCTTCTCTACATTCTGCTTACTGGAGTTATGCACTCATGTGTTAAAATATATTGCTGAGGTGATATGAGAGAAAAAGTAGGCATACAGAAAAAGAAACCCTCTTCTCCCTTCCTCCGGGCTTCTAATCTTTCTCTAATACCTTTTGCTGGCAGAACATGACAAGAAACCAGAAGGAATGTCGTTTATGGAATTCAGCCTCAGCATCATAAGCATAGTACCACAGAAGAGTGGATTTGTGTCTGAAACATTCCTTACTGGGATAAGCACTAAAGTTAAAAATCTTTTACCATCTGCATTAGATATTTGCATTTCTCAAGTGAATTGTCTGTCTAATGAATGTCTACTTTACTGTTATCTTTTTCTCTTTAGTTTAAGAAAAAGACACTTTAAAAATTTCAGCCCAGGTGTGTGCATCTATGTGTTTATGTTTTTTGTGTATGTGTGTGTGTTTATGTATAAATAAATGTATATATGTATGTACGTATTTATCTGTCTATGTATCTAAATATCTATATAGAGAGACAAAGATACAGAGAGTTCTCCATTTTGATTCGAAGATTCCACACTTACATTGTATTTCTTTTATTCCTGTGGCTTTACTTTCTGGGTTGTACATTCTGTTTCCTCTTCACACCACACTGTCACCTAAATGTTAGAGTAACTCAATATTTGGTACTTGAAATTTTGTTTCTATTTAAACTCACAAATTAGTGATCCTATTTCAGTTTCATGGCTTTAAGAACATCTCTATGATCCTGTCTCCCAAATATCTATTTCCAGCCTGAACACCTTTCTTAAATTTCATAACCATATATCCAGCTGCCTCCTGGCACTTCCATTTGATATCTAAAAACATCTGGTATTTAGATTATTCAAAACTGGGATCTCCAAAAAGAAAAATAACCAGTTATTCCTTATTATTCCCCATTTCAGTTAATTGCAACTCCAGACATCCAGCTTTCAAACCAAGAACTGTGTAGTATTTCTTCACTCCCCTCTTTCTCTCACATCCTGTATTAAGTCTGAGTGCAACTGTTGACACTGCACAATTGAATGTTCCAATCTAAAATTGTGAAAGAGTTCTACATTTTGAGGAAAAAAAAAACTAATTTATTCAATTACACTCAGAATCTTTAATAGTATCCTTGAGTTGTTGAATAAATTCAGCTTGATTATGATTTATTATTTATTAGCATACCTTCAGATCTATTTTAATTTCATTTTCTTTGTAATTGTTCATCTACTGAATTCTATCTGTAGTTTTATTTCTTCTTTTTTCCTTACCCAGGACTGGAATCAGCATTATGTGCACCTCAAAAAATAAGTTGAATGACTTTCCACCATTTTTCATGTTCTATAGATTACAGAAAATAAAAATTGTTTTAACACATTTGTTGTGAGCTTTTCTGTAAAACTTCCCATGTTGCCATTTCTAACAATATTTTCACTGTAGAACTGATTAAAACTTACATAAAAAATTTGGAAACATACATGTTGAAAGTGAACCTAGACAGGAGAAGGAAAGCTCATAATTATTGGGCCCCTAATAGCGATCTATGTAAATTGTATTCTATTTTGAATCAAATCTATATTCCTTTTCCTTTAAAAATCACCGAATGTGCTTATATAGACTTAACTCAAATACTTTCCAAATGAAGCATAACAAGCCATGTTTACTGTATAGTTTTGATCCAAAGCCTTAATATTTGACTGTGATTTGACAGTGTGGATAATCTATTTCCAACAAGGCATTTACTCAGCAATAGGGTGGAGATTTTGCTGTTCCAGACACTGTGATAATTATCAACAATAACGTATGGTCCCTATGCTCATAAAGTCTCATCATGTGAAATAAATAAAAAACAACCACCAAAGTACTATATGAAAATATCCTGAAAGAACCATGAGCAAGTTTCTGAAACACCCAGAATAGAGCCGTGAATAAAATTAACAAACACAGACAAAAATATCTTACTATGGTTTTAGGTTCTCTAGAAGAAAAAGGAATTAGAGATCAGTCGGTTTTCCACCTCAATCCAAGTAAAAAACAAAGTCCTTCCAAGCCTCGTGTCAGTCTTCTGTGGTCTGCTTACTGCTGTCAACATCGCCCCTTCATTCTCTCTCTCCTCTTTCTCCCCTCTTCTCCATCTCTCAGCTCTAGACAGACTGTCATTTATGTATTCCTGGAATTCACCACGCATGCTCCATCTCGGGGACATTGCACTTGCTGCTTTCCCTGTCTGGAACTCCATATTCTGCCAGTTATTCATATTGCTCATGTCCCAAAACCTTCTAAGTATTCGATCGCGTATCACCTTCCCAGGGAGATTGGTTTCCTATTTAAAATGTTAATTTCTAATCCCCCACATCAGGAATCCTTATATTTCTTTTCCATTCGCAGTTTCCTTTTAACATATATTAACTTCTAATACTCTTGCAGTATGCTTTATTTACCTTTTGATTGTCTTCCTGTTGTAATGTAAGCCCTATGGGGCCAGAATTTGATTGTTTTACCCCTTAATAAAATATATGTGAGTAAATGAGGAAATGTACATGTCCCTTCCTGCTTGACCCACCTGCAGTTTCTGTTCTGTATCTGGAGACATTGCCTTTCAAGGCCAAAAGAGTTTGTCACGGAAATTACAAAGTATCATGTCCTTCAGCTCACTTCTCAGCAGGATGAGCTCTGTGAGGTTCAGCGTTGTACATCCATGTGCCTCCCCTTCATGTTTACCTTTCATGTTAAATCAGGCTACCTCGAGTCAGTTTCCTCGCTTTCCTTTCACACTGTGTTGTAATGTCCTTCTTTCTTAGGTCTTTGTCTTTATTTTAACTAATAAGTCATAGGTTGGAAAACTGTCTCAGGTCCGGAAACTGGCCAAATCATGGCATTAAGTGAAGAAAACTAGCCTGGACCTCCTGATCACACATCTCGACTTTGTCAGAGCAAACACCTTGAGCAGTATTCTTCTTGGTTGCTCTTATAGAGACAGTCCGTTTTGTCTCTCTGAAATACACAATCCATTAACTATCTGGATGATTCTCTGAAAATAAGACTTCTTTGGCTGGTACTTCAAAGTTATTATAGATTATAATT
>NW_016107366.1:3240927-3288724 GCF_001604975.1 Cebus imitator | reverse complement strand
CTCCCAGGTTCAAGTGATTCTCCTGCCTCAGCCTCCCAAGTAGCTGGGATTACAGACATGTGCCACCACACCGGGCTAATTTGGCATTTTTAGAAGACATGGGGTCTCTCCATGTTGGTCGGGCTGATCTCCAACTCCCGACCTCAGGTGATGTGCCTGCCTCGGCCTCCCAAAGTGCTGGGATTACAGGGGTGAGCCACCGCGTCTGGCCTCCATGCTCCTTTTATTGTTTTGGATCCTAAATTCTCCACTCCTATGAGTACGCCCAGTTCTCTAACAGCATCCCCTGCCATCATTTCCTCTGTCGTACAGGAGGATCACCACAGGATTTCCTTCCCAACAATGTGCCCCTCTCACAAGCACATTTTTTACAGAAAATGTTGTACTTTCGATATAGTTCAGAGAAATATAGTTATCTAGTAGGTTTTACAGCCTTAAGTAGTCTATCCAAACAAACATGCCACCCCTTCGAGACTTTAGTTTACTTTTTTGTGGCTTCACGCTCTGACATATCCAATACACTTGTGTAGGCCGTCACTCATCCTATGCAACTAGGAATTACTACTGTACTGCAGTGTGTTTATCCCATCTCTTGGGGTTTTATCAGGATGTTAAATTCTGTGTTACAGGAGAATGTTCATATATTGACAAGTCTCTTTTATGGAACTATATATTTTGCCCCTGCTTGGTCCTGAATCCTCAGAATTTGGATTCATGCATACATCTGCTGATATATGTTGACCGGACTGTAGTCCAAAGGACCTAAGCCCTTCATTTCCTCTGGACTATAGTCTGTTTCCTACATTAATAATCTCATCTCATGCCCATGTGGATTATATAGTGACTTCATGGCAATAATTGAGCCAGTAGCCAGGAAAGAAGATGGGGATAGATTTGGAGAGGGGACCACATGTATTATTGCAGAGAAAAGGTCTCTTTACTTTCTTCAAGCTTTGGGAGAGTACTCAATCTTAACAGGGAAAATTAGGCTACTTCTACATGCTCAGGGGACTTAACTAAATTTGGAGATTTTAAATTTCCAAGTAATAAATCCAAATGTCTCCATACCCAGTGTCAGATCCCATTCTTATTAACCAGTAAGAATGTACCTGATTTTGGTATGGCACATCTTCCTTTGTTGATATTAAGATGTTCTTTAGAGCCCAATTACTCTTATAAGTAAGTTTAAGGTGTGGTTTTCACTCTGTACTGCTAAAGGACATTTGAGCCTATAAATAGACTGCTAAGGAAGCCCTCTGACTTACATATTGTTTATTTGCTGATTAATAGTTATCATTTCCCAAAGCATCAGTTAGCAATATAAACTATATTTCATTGTCCTTATATTTACTATTTCCTCCTGATTTCTAAAGTACCTAATACATCACACTATTTAATGTGTTCTCTTTGACAGTTATACTATCAGAGTTTTGCACTGTGAACATTTTGCAATTGTACTTTTACCTTTTTTTCAGGGAGATTCTGTTCTCCATCTATAACTTGGGATGTGATCATAATGATCAGCCAGGTAGTGGGTAACCAAGCTCAGAATCCCATCTTAGGAGTTACTTCGTCAAATTAATTCTGGCATCAACTGTGGTACGTTGAGTTATCTGGAAAGCAGACTCTGAGGCTGAAATGAGAATGCAGGATATTATTAGCAGATGCTTTCAGGACCAATACTTGTTTAGATAAAATGAACAAAAGTACTCTTGAGAAGAGAGAAGCTAAGCTTTGATTTAATTCTAAACAAATCAGAAGCTGACTTGTGAGGACTTCTCAAGCTAGAACGGACCTTTATAATTTTCTGAAGATGGAGAAAGGGTGGTGGGGCTATATAGTGATGGAGCTATATACCCTTACTTGCTCAGTCACTGGTTGTAGGCTGACCCTGGAAAGAAGGACAATCTTGAATAAGATTGTTTTCATCACCTGGTCTTCTAGCAATAGTTTCAGCAGCTTAAAGAAACTCTTTATTCCTGAAGGGGTACCTGGTCAGTGCACCATATTGTCATCCATGGGTTATAGGAAACTCATCTCACTTTACACACAATGGTTGTCGATCATATGGAAGTAGATTTTCAATACTAACATTCTATTGCTAACTGCTCCCCTTGAAAGTGTGTCTACCTATATTTTCCACTTACCGCATTTTATTGAACAAATTAGTAGATGCCTGTATCTTTATTTAAACACTAAATAACTTTAAACCAGGGGCTCCATTTTATTGCTCAATTTTCCCTGTGCAAATTGTATCATACCCTGACAGACCTACCTCATTGAGACAAAAAAATTGTAAGAAGTACTACTTATTTGTAATACACACACCTTCCTTATTTGCTTTTATTGATTAATTCATTTAGTAAATGATAATAAATTGCTACTTTCTTCCTGGTATTGGGCTCAGCAGCTGAGGAATGAGAAATTAATAAAACAGTTAATATCCTTTCCTTAATGAACTATGTATCTGTTTGTGTGAATATGTGTATGTGTGTGTGTGTGTATATATATATATATATATATACACACACACATAAACTTTCTGCAAGATTCATATCTGTTCTTTAAATATTCAGATGCTTCTGCAAAATCTTTAAATCAGAAAAAAAGTTATACAAATTTAATCCTTTGCAAGCATGGTACTATAGAGGTCATTCTTATGCAAATTCATATACTATGCTAAAAGCTAGCTAAGTATTCATATAAAAGAAAACCATCAGATAGTTGCCACTGAAAATTTAAGCAAAAGCTATCATAAGATAAAAACAGAAACTCAGAGATACTCTTCTGATAAGATATTAAAGTGTGGTAATGTTAGGGTATTACAAAATGTCTCCTCAGAATGAAAATCAATGTTTGCAAAATTAACGTTTCAAGACAGAGGACTGTTATATTGAATTTAGGCTAAATAATACTCAAAATCAGAAATTTTGTGTTTGTGGGTTTCCATTTATGACAATATAAAACTTATACATTTTTGTTTTGTTTTATACTCTCACCTCTACTTTGGTCTTTAAACAAACACCCTTATAATTCTCTATTGCCCATCCCTTTCATTGTGATTTCTGAGCACTTGTTTCATTGCAAACATAGTACACATCACCCATGAGGTACACATCTATGACCCTACTCCCTAGCCTTTCAATACTTAGCTTCCCTTTAAAGGTACTATTTCCATAGGTGGCTCTTATAGTGGCATTTTTGTAAAATCATATAATTTTCCTTAGTATTATTTTACTTTTTAAAAAAAAACATCAAGTTACTCGTTTTTCTGTTATTGAATTATATGAGTCCTTTATAAATTTTGGATATGAACACCTTGTCAGATATATGATTTGCAAGTATTTTTTCCACTTCATGGGTTGCTTTTTCATTTTGACTGTTTCCTTTGCTGTTCAGAACCTTTCTAGTTCAATGTTACCCTATTTATTTATTTTTGTTTTTGTAGCTGGAGGTTTCGATGTTGTATCCCAAAATAGAATTTATTCTTTAACCTTTATATTCTTAAATAACCTAGTGTGAACTTAATGTTTACGTGGAAACTATATCCAACCCTTCATTTATTCTCTTTTTCTTTGCAAATGTCTTAATTGTTCATTTACTGTGACAAAAATTCTTGTTTCATCAAGTAGAATTATGCTCTTTTTTTCTTTCTTTCTTTCTTTCTTTCTTTCTTTTTTTNTTTTGTTTTAACCTAGGCTAGATGCTAAATGATGTAAGGATATTTTACACCTAACACTACAGCACTGGAAGAAACCAAATGCCCCTTCACTTCCACAATCATAGGTCTCCATTTCACGCAAAAACTGCTCTAGTGTTTTAAATGGTTATCTAATTCTTTGGCTCTGTCTTTAATTCAATTTCTTTGGGATTATAAGGGCTTCATTTTGTTTTGTTTATTTTCCTGTAATACCAAATTAATCACACTACTGCATTTAATAAATTTCTGGTTAAAAACACCAGAGTAAAAACAATTTTAGCTTATTACCTACCCTACACTAAAAATCCCTAAAAGTAACAAAAAGTTGTAAGTAACATTTTAAGTTATTTTAGTCCAAAAATGCAAATCAGCAAGATATTCATGAAGGTCAAAACCACAGCATACATTGTCTGCCTTTTCCTATAATACCAAGCAGTCCAATTTAACCAAAATTACATTCTCCTGTCATAACTCAGTTACTACCAGTTGAATAAAATTTGATGAGTTACTTCTGTATATTTTCAAGACAGAACTCTCTTTCCGTCTTCGTCTGTATAATGTCAAGGCTTTAGACAAGATCTGAGATCTCTTTCAGTGCAAATAGTTTGGTTTCCTTTTCTGCTTCAGTCTTAGTAGAGAGGAATAGCCATACAGAGAGAGAAAAAGGTTGGAACAGAAAAGAATGAGAACAATGGGTGTAGAATGAAGCAGGTACACAAATATTATTGCAGTAATAACAAAAATAATACCAAATGATACAAACAGAAATTTGACCTTCAGCTGTGGTTGATACTATCTGTACTTTTTAAAAAATTCAACACAAACGACTCAACATATCATTTGGAAGGTCATAGTGGGCTTCTAGGAATATATTAATAGAAGAGAGGTGAGTGAAGGAGATGGAGGCAAAAAGAATAATCTTACCTACTAACAAATTGCACAAAAACTAAAGCCAACATTGCACATAAAGACCTCTGCAGAATTTATGAAGTTTAATTTTTAAAGCCCAATAAACTTCATTGCTTTTAAGCCCTTTCCCCAAAATTCAGTTCTTTCTCCAACACCCAATTTTTCAACCAGGTGCTTCCCTGGAGGTCTAACTTGCTCTTCTGACATGTTTCCTCTCTATGTTTGCAAGCATTTTCCCTTAGAAAACAGACAACAGATGCACCTTGTCTTTGAAGCATCCAGTTTGGGGTTATTGATTTCATTTCCTGCTGCTTGTCTCTGCTTAGCCAGCACCAAACTTTCACATGTGAAAACAGATTGAAATGAACAAACAAAAATGGATTTTTAAAGAATCACAAGGAACAGAAAGAACTGAAAAGGCTTTTTTATAAATCCACTAGTTCAAGTCCATCCTTTTACAGATGGATGTGTTGAGGCTGGTTGGGAGAAGGAACTTGCTAAGGGTCAAATCTTTTGTGCAGATTTAATCACATACAATATTTCAAACTCTGTGGAGATTATCACGCAACAGCAAAAATTCCCTACTTGAGCTGTGTCTATTGCACAATCTTAATTCTCCTACGCCACTTATGGACTCCACTATACCCAAACCTACATTCCCAAAGTAATTCTGTTATTAGAAATTTAAAGAGCCCTGCTACAGAATTATCACAGTACTTCTTCTGTGCCTCTGTGTTCCACATAGAGTAACAGGTTTCTGAATCATGTCCCCATGGACCTTGTTCTCTCATTTTTCCTTGTGCTTCTGAGAGTTTGTTTTCTTTATGTATCACTTTCTTTTCTTTGTACTTTAAATCCTGCAGTAGTGTGTTATTTTCATAGAGTATTTTTATCCTCATTTTATCCACTACCTTAAAAAATTTCTCAACGATGCCCTTTATTATATATTCAGTTGTCGATGTTTTCTTGAATTTATCTCACAATAAAAAGGAGATACTATATAAAATTGATGTCTGGCTGATGCAATCAGTTTTTCTCCCCAGAAATACCCTTTCTATTTGCTTCTTAAATGCTCTTTTTTCATGAATTACAGATAGAAAAATAATTTTAAATTAAATATGTTTCTAAACCATGTATTAAAATAGCACATCTCAATGTCAAAAGGTTGACTTACTCATAAGGGCATACTAGTTTTTGAGAACTTAAGGTGTTAAACATAATTTTTCTAAAAATATTATCCTGATTTTTCAAACATTTTTAAATGTTATCAATAAAGGGTTCTATTTTTAAATATTTTAAACATTTATAGAAATAGAAAATCTAAATTACAAAAATAGACACGTTTGTTAAAAGGAAATTTCACTCCCAGGAAAATTATATCCCAGGGGGATATAATTATTATTAAATGTTAAATTATAAATGATCTTTCAAATACCAATTCAACAATATATTTTCAACCATGCTATATAATTTACCAAAATACTTTGTTTAGAAAGAATACATAATTGACAAACTTCATCATCATCTGATGAAAGATACAGATTTCCAAGTATACCCCAGTGTTAAACAGTTTATGTGATCTATGCTTTTTGTGTCTACTTTGTAAATAGTTGAATGAATTCATAAAGACAAAATACAAGTAAATAGTTTATTTATATCGTTTTATATCTTCAAAACCACTAAATCTGGAACAGACATGCCAAACTGTCAGCATTTTGTAAATCTGTGAATTAGGTTAAATATTTAATCATATTATTTTATATATGTTATAGAAGTTTAAAACATCTTACATGAAAAATAATTAAATAGTGAAAATAGTCTGTACCAAAATAAAAGGGAATATTTCTCCCAAATACCTGGTGAAAAATCAGGAAAGTAGACATAGATCATAAATAACAAATAAAACCCACACAAAACTGCAAGATATTGATAGAAATGAGTCCTAACATGAGCGAGTCCTAACATGTTTGAAAGATTTAAATTAAGCCCGTATGAATTTACAAATAATCTAAAGCATCTCTAAAATCAAATACCATCAATATTTTATTTAGATAATAACACCTAAAACAAAATTGCATGTAAGGTAAAGATAAAACAATGAGCATAACTCACAGAAAAAAATAACATTTTCATCATAAATTTTAGAGAAAATTTAGCAAAATTCAAAAAGTAATATTCAAGAAAATTAAGAAAGTGTTGCATAATATATTGATAAATGATATTATTGATAATTTTTATTTCAAAGGTAAATGTATGACAAACAATTTTCAGAAAGAATCCACAAGTTTTGTTTTTAAAATAATTGCATGCTATTAACTAAAGGACTTAAGGCTATTCAGACAAATTCAAACACTACAAAAGAATCTTCTAAAATGGTATAGATATCATTTCATAAATAAACTAAGGCCATATAGGTAAATAAAACAAGGACAATGAGGATGAAAATAATTGACTCAAAAATGATTTATTAATGTATCAACATTGTATTCTGCTTGCAAATGGGTTGATATTCTTATCATGGGCCCGTGGAGCATTTAGAAATTGTCACCATTTTATAAGCTGCAAAGAAAATGACATTAAGTTCCAGAATGTAGGCATTTTGCAATAAAATATGTTATCATCTGGACACATAAGTGAGAGTATGGAAATACTAGTAGAATCAGTTCAACAATGAATAAATAGTTGTTAAATAAAGATACAGATAATCCCTTAAATGGTGTATTCATTTAAATATGAAAAACTGCTTCATATTTATATACAAAATTATGTAACATTAACAGGTGTGAAACTTATAAATAAAAATAAGTTTTTCAAAAATAAGTGCACAATGATATATATGAAAATATCACATACATTGCTGAATGTACGTTTTAAGACTTAATGGCAACACTGAACTCCTAGCAAGGATTTCTGTTTCACTTATTAATAAGTCATGACAAAGATATATAATAATCAAACAACTTCAGTCTCAATCAATAATAAACATTTCTTTTTGCTCATGTGTCTATGGGTCAGCTGGGTTACTCTGTTGATCTCAGCTGGCCTTGGTGAGGTCTACTCATGCATAACTGATCGGTTGCAATGAGTTGTGTGGCTTTGCTAATCTTGCTGTGATTTTTTTCCCATGTCTGGTGCCTCACCGAAAAGATTTGGTCCTTCTCCTCACTGTGGTCTTCCATCTTGCAGCAGGATGTTCCAGACAAGTTTACATGTAGCATAATCATGAACACGTACATGTACATGTACATGTACATGCAGACGCACACAAGCCTCTTGAGGCCAAGGCTTGAAACTGTCTCATCAATTCCACCATGTATTAGTCTATTTGAACACTGCTATAATGATATACCCCAAACTGGGTAATTTATACAGAAAAAAGCTTTAATTGACTCAAAGTTCTACATGGCTGAGGAGGCAGGCCTTTGGAAACTTACAATCATGATGAAAGAAGAGGAGGCCCCTCTTATGTGGTGGCAGGCAAGAGATAGTAAGTGAAAGCAGAGAAAAACTGCCATTTATAAAACCATTAGATGTTGTGAGAATTTGCTATCATGAGAACATCAAGGGGGAAGCTGCCCCAATAATCCAATTACTTTTCTTCCTCCATATGTGGAGATTACAATTCAAGATCAGATTTGGGTGGGAACACAAAGTCTTATCATATCACACCACATTTTCTTGGACAAAGCCAGGCACAAGATGAATTCAGTCACAGTAGATGAGCACTACAAAGTTATAGGGAAAAGGGAGAGGATTAAACAAAGTAATAAATTAAGACTGCTAGGATAATTATTCTAACACACTTATTAAGTATAGCATTTATTCATGTATTCATTTCTATTTTCTACATGAGCAATTATGCCATATTGAAAATATCGTTCTATTTAGCACTTTTCCAATCCGTATACCTTTAATTTATATTTTTGTGGCGAATTACACTGTCTAGAAACAGGAATATAATTTTCTCCTTTAGATTTCTAATCATTCCAACATTATCTATGTTTGCTCTAAAATTTAATTAGATAACTTTTATAGAACATTTTCTTCTGTTGTTAGCTAACAGTTAAATTGTCAGATTATTTCTATTGAAATTGTCATATATTTTTTCTTCTTTCCACTGTTAATATGATGAATTACATTGAAAGTTTTTCACACCCAACTTGATCACTGAGCAGTAAGGGTTGACTCAACAGGTGTAGGGTGTTCAAATGCTTTCATTCCAAAGAAAGTTGTGGTCCTAGTCTAGCTTCTGGAATATTCTGCCTTAAAAGATTGTCTTTGCTTCGAGGCCTTGAGTCGTACCAGATTGTTTTAGCTAACAGTGTGATATATGGTGGGGGCCCTGGACCACAATACCAGTTTGACCTGCTATTGTGAAGACTGGACACTGAGTAATTAAAGTCAGACATGTGGGCACTACATGCCTAAGCAACTAACACTTGATGAAACTCTGAACTCTAAGACTCAGGGAGCTTCCCTGATTGGCAATAATCCATACATGTTGTCACACTTTGTCATTGGGAGATTAAGCACATACTGTATAGAGGACAACTGCAAGCTTATGACTAGTCTCTCCTGGATTCTGCCCTATGCACCTCTTTCCTTTGTTGATTTAAATGTGTCTTTTTGCTGAAACAAACTGTAAAAATGGACATTAACTGTTTCCTGAGTTATAAAATTCTCTCTAAAAATTCATGGTATTTTTGGAGCTCTTTGAAACATTCATGATGTATTATCCTTTTTATAGATTAGTGATTATGATTTGCTAATGTGTCAGAGATTTTATATTTAGTTTCAATAGAGAGTTTGACCTTTGGTTTTCCATTTTGTAATGTCAGTGTCAAGTTTTGTATGACTTTTACGTGTGTCTTACAAAATTAGTAGTAAAATATTTATTCTTTCCACTATCTGAAAAAATATGTATAATATTGGTATTATTTTTGCCTCAAATGTTTCTTAGAATTTTAAACTTGGGAAGCCATTTTAACTTGGATTTTTTTGTATG
Source organism: Cebus imitator (assembly GCF_001604975.1). Classification (NCBI taxonomy): domain Eukaryota; kingdom Metazoa; phylum Chordata; class Mammalia; order Primates; family Cebidae; genus Cebus; species Cebus imitator. The sequence goes on along the minus strand of NW_016107366.1, from coordinate 3,279,110 downwards.
AAGATTTATTATTATGTATTTTATTTAATAAACTCAAATTTTCTATATTTTACTAATTTTAATAAATTGCGCTGTTCAAGAAATTTATCTAAATTTTTAAATTTATTAATACAAAGATTTTATGCTTCCTCATGATGATTTAATGCTTCTAAAATCCTTAATAATATCACTTACTTATTTCTGAAACTGGTTATCTGTACTACAGTTTATAATTAATACTCTTAACTTAGTTTTATCAAGTTAGTCAATTTTTTATGAAGTCAACTTTTGACTTTGTTTTCCCTATTGTACAGTTTTATTTAATTGTCTTAATTTCTGCTCATTTATGATTTTCTTCCCCTGAATTTTGTTTAGTTTACAATTTATTTTTCAACATATTGATATGAATAAATAATTGATATTTAGACATTTTGGCTTTACAACTAAATGTATTTAAAGCCCCGAATTTCTGTTTAAGAATAACATTTTTCCTGATAACATAATATTCAATATAATCAATTAATATTATATTTTATTTAAAGTATAACTAAGTGGGAGTATTTAGATATGGATTGCTTAATTTGAAAATTTGGTGCAGATTTCTATTTTTCTTTTTGTTTTTTATTTCTTGAAGAATTTTACAATAGTCAATGAACCTAATAAATGTAGTTTTAATCCTTTTTTATTGGTAAAGATTTGTTTTATGACTTCAGATACGGTCAAATTTGTAAATCATTCTTATTTTGCAATCAGTTTTGAAAATATTTTTTTATCTGTGTAAAATTTTGAGTTGAAAATTATATACTATGTACTGCATTTCAGGGCAAAGTTGATGATTTGCATTTCAACTATCCAGGTCTTATTCTCAAGTAAAATTTACAGAGAGGCAAAAGTTCTATGCTCCAATTTATTTATTTTTTCTTTTGTTATTAAACACAGGGTTTGCCTCCCACAGTTAGTACTTTCAGAGCTCATTTATTACAATTTTCTTAAAGTTTTTCTACAACATAATGTCAGATTTTATATTTTAATAAATACACACCAACATAGCTACACATTATTTTTCCAAAATTTTCAACTTTAAAACTCCCTCTTTAAAGACTCTCTCTTCATTGTGACTTTGAAATCTACAAAAGATAACTCCAGTTTTACCCACAGAAGATGACAGCTTTTTAATAAAGCTACATATAACCTCATGGATGCATCTTCAATAATAGTCAGTGACTACTTTTCTTTTAAGTCACATATTCTTTGTTCAGGCTTGGTGACAATAAGGTGCCATATATTAATTCAATTGGTTCATCAAATATTTTTGAGTATGTACTACTAGTTACATTTGTAGGATACTAGGTTATTAAGAAAGATAACATCTGTAGCTTAACTGAGTTTATGTTAAATTGGTGGAAATGAATAATTTTAATGAAAGTATAAATGTGATGCTCTGATAAATGTAAGTATAATATGTTTGTAAAGATGAGCTGTGCAGAGAATGTTCAAATCTATGAGGATGTTTCAAGCAGAACAAACAGCATGTTATTAGTGCTAGAGACAGAAGAAGCACATCAAGTTGGAGAATAAGTTTCACAGTGTTCATTGAATTTTGGCAGAGAGTTAAAAGAGGAGATAAAATACACTGCATCATATTGCTTGTATTACAGATAATATAAGCAGTAAGTGATCCTATTCTTACTGATAACTTATTGCGTGTTTTCCGTGAAAATTGAATTCTTAAATTTACGCCCATTTTCTGTGCATTTTAGGAAGGGTTGATCAAAGTAAAAATGATTTCCTTTGATTTGTATCTGAAAGATGTGTTTGGTAGAAAATCTTTTCATAACAGATGTACTGTATAAAATAATCAGGATGCACTGAAATAACTCATATCCTTCCTTTTATGACATGATTGCACAGTTAATTATATACATCCTAAACATGTAAAGAAAAGAGAACAGATGGCAAAGTCTTAGTTTAAAAAGAGATAAGTCCATGAAAATAACTTTATTCATCATGTCTTGAATTCCTTTGCTCAAATTATTTTGTTCTGTGGATCAGAAAATGATGCTGCTATTGAAGAAAATTCTCCGAATTTAAGAGCATAATTCTGATATCAAAGGTATTGACATGTCTCAACAAATGTTACATCACTGCTATTGCTAGTGAAGAACACACAGAAAGAAATATTTCTTAAATGTCCATAGTGAACAAAACTTTGCTTGAAAGAAGATAATAAACTTCTGAGTTGAGAATATAGCTATTTGTAATTTCAGAATACATTGTAACACACACATTATAGAAATGAAATTATAGACCCAACAAACACTCACTGTAATAGGCCACATGCCTTGAAGAGAGATCCAGTCCTCCCTTAAAATATATACAATTATTTCACACCCAAAAGATATTATCTTCTTTTCCAGGCTTTTATAATTCACTGAAAGCATAGTTGTAGCCATCTATTTCCTCATTTGGAGACCTGGTGTCATTTTGTTACCTCTTCCTCATTATATAGCCATAGATTCAACTTTCCAATCACATAAACTTTGTCGAAAAGCAGTCCCTAACCTGTTTTATTGAATCCATTCTTACCAACATGCAATGTATTCTCTTCATGGCTTCTGGGGGATCTTTTTAAAATATTAATCACACTTTGCATCTCCTGTGGTTAGAACTTTTTAATGGTATGCTATTTCCGTTAGGAAAAACTCAAATCTTACAGATCCTTACATCTTTTAGCATCTGTTTTATTCTATGACTACTTCTGGTATTTAGGCTGAGTTCATTAGCAGTATAGGATAAAAAGTCAATGCAAAGATTTTTACAACCAAAGTAAAACTCTCTAAGCTTAGTCATGTGTTAAATAGAATTATCAATATCGATGATTATATGGGGTAGTTGTGGGGATTCAGTAAATAGTATATCATTTTCCTGAATGTACATTTTAATGTGAAATCTGTTAATTAGATCTCTTTAATAACAATAGATGATTTGACTTTTGTAAACAAGAAATATCATAATTGTATATCTTCTGATCTTTTGAATTCATGAGGGATGATAACTATGGCTGTATGCTCACCGTTCTCCTTAGATGCTCTAGCCTCTGCCTGTCAAAATACTTGATAGAATGGTTAAATGTCAGGAATGGAAGAATCATATGATTAAGCATAGAATGTGCCCCTAGTATGTGTTTCAGTTATGTTTTCTTTCAAGGCAGGATGTTAGTGCAATCCAATGATTGCTTAAGGGCAATACTGATTCCATTTCTTAGACTTCAGACTGGTTGGAACGTCTGGTAGACTCCTTTCCTCCACTACAGGAAACAGAATCTTTCCTATCTCCTTCCCTTAAATAGGGTATCACTTCAACTAACGCTTGCCCTGTGAGCATCCCTGCATTATGTAACACAAAGTAGTTCCTAGATTTGTGCTAAGGAGAATCACGACAGAAAGCTGTTGTGTGAGTTAGCCTAAGCTTTCAGGGAGCGCCTGATCCCTGCGCTCCGTATTTATGAGAAATGCCAGCCCTGCTGTAAAAGGATGATCAGATATGAAGTCAGGCCATTCCTTCTGCCTTGTATAATGTTGCATTTACCATAAAATGGAAACTTAAAAACATATTAAAGGAGGGGCCACAACAGTCATGACATTTATTGTTCTGACACATTCTACACCACATCTTCCAGATAACCACCAAACTTTCACACTTGTTGACAGCCCTGTTTTATCTCTGATATGTTTTTCTTAGTCCAGATGGGTAGCTTCAGTAGCTTCCCTGCCTGCTCCATGCCTACACACCACAGAGCTGTATGTGCTTTGTTCTCTACTGTTTCAGAGCATATGAAGGTAGAGGAAGGGAAACCAGCTGGACCTCTATAGAAATTTACTATGGCTACACTGAGAGACGGGAAGCAGTTTAAGGCTCTACAGCCTTCACCAGGATTGAAAAGGTATCTTAGGGGGCACCTGACAGCTATTCCTTCCCAATGGAATCAGGTCTTTCCCCACTGTGAATGCAAGAGTCAGTCACCCCAAAACTTACTTATGAATTTTGTAAAATACAAAGCTACTTGAATCTTAATCATTCTGGAAAATGAAGGAGTATTTCCAAGATCAATACCAAAATGGGCATTAGTTTCTAGACCCTCAGGCCCATTATGTCAGTTCTCCTTTGATCTGGGTCTCGGATTAGACAGGTTTGTTACTGACTTTGCTATTTATAATGGGCCTTCTTGCTGCTTGCGTCTTTTTTTTTTCCTGAGTCCAAAGCCATTGAAAGCAACCTCTAATATATTTTTTTCCATTTTCCTTTTGGAAAGAAACAGTGTTCTTGGCAGGACTGGCAATGTCTCGTCCCAAAGGGTCTTAAGTAATTCACTGGCCTAAAATTTCATTTCAGCTTCATGGTGACTTTATCCAGTCCTGCTACATAACTGAAGTTCTGTTTGCAAATATAAATCACTCTAGGTGTCTAGCTTTGTGAGTTCTGTAGTCCCCTTCATTTCTTTGATAGGGCTGAACTGGGAGGACTTGAACACTCAATGTGTGAAACGATTGGGAAAGACAAAGCCAGCCAGGAAGGGCTTTTCGCAGTGGACCTCAGCAGGTTTAGAACTGACTCTAAAGTTTGATTGGAGAGCAGTGATGCTGATGTAAAGATGCTGGGTGGTGGAGGATGACAGGCCAATGAATCACTGGGATTTAAAGGATGGGCCCTTATTGGTGGAGTATTTATGCCCTGAGAGAAGATACAGTTAAATAAAGAGGTGGAAACCAGAGCCATAGTGAGGTCTGACAGCAAGAAAGATGCAGGATTTGAGTGTGCTCTGATGGAAGAAAAGGAAAAGCATTACTGGTGTGAAAAAAAATGGAATTCCATAGCAAAATGTGCCCTGCAGGAAGATAGGTGCCCAGAGTTAAAGGAAAGAGCAAAGAAAGTGACAGAGTGGTCAGGCCAAAGGCAACAAATGCTCAGAAGGCAAAGAGGAGTCCACAGCTGAGGGTAATAAAAGGGGAAAATGGAAGGCGTCAGGGACTCATGGATGAGAGAATATACAGTAAAGGTGAGACAGTTGGTGGAGGGACAAATAGAAGATAAATAAGCAGTGAAAAGAGCTGTGTGACAAGGAGTACCGAGCAAAGGATATGGGGGTTTGAGTAGAAAAACTGAGATGGAAATGTGGGGCTGCTGTCACAGTGGCCCCCGGTGGTAGGCATAAGAACAGGGATGAAGGTAGATGTTATCATGCAAATGTGGAGACCGTTGTATGATAAAGTTAGAATGAGAAAAATGGAAAACACGGGAGAAGAAGGCAGCCAATCTGTGGTGCAGTGAGGGACCACGGACCTCTACAGGTGTGATAACCTACCCTTTGTTAGCCTAACTGATTGTCGCTTTCTTAGCTGAGGGCTGTACAGGCTCCATGCTAGCTTCTAGAGCTGTACAGACCCCATGCTAGCTTCCTCACGTGCCCCTCCTTTCCCTTCCCCTAAGCACGTAGCTGGGCTAAGCTGACTACAAGCAGACAATGTCCTTACTGATAAGATACCGAGTTGAGATGAACTAGCCGCAGGCATCTGCTGACAGTACCAGTCGCCCCTAGAAATGTACCTGCTGATAACCGAAAGCCCCCATACCTGCAACTGTTTACCTTTCTGCAATAGTTTATTTACCTTTTAACGTTTGCTCGTTCTGCTTCTGTAAAACTTGTTTTAGCTAGGCTTCCCCTCCCCTCCTTTAAGCAAGGTATGAAAGGAAACAAATCCGCTACTTCCGGGTCAAGAGATATTGAGCATTAGCTGTCTCTCCGTCGCTGGCAAATACAGGACTCCTGATTCAATCTCAGAGTGCGGCCCTTCCTTCAACTCGCTCGGGTACAACACAGGAACCACCTGCCAAGAAATTGTCAAATCGTATAGTTGTTTTTTGAGAAGGGTTTCTCACAGGATCAAGTAATTGGGCCTCTATAGGAAACAGTGAACAGACAAAGTAAAATTCTAGAAGGGTCTGAGATACAGGGGCTGCTAACGGGCCTCTCATAACGTCTGGAGATAGGTTGAAAATCAGTTTGACATGAGTCAGTCATGAAAGCTCTAGATCCGAAGGGAATACAGCAGCATTAGCATCTTTTGTGGGGTTCCCCTACAGCTAATGATGATCTATGGCAAGTGGAATGTACACAACTCACAGCGGGTGTCTCAAGAATATCTGGCATATTCAAGGTGCTTCTACAGGGAATTTTGAAAGATAAAATGCATCAGTTACAGCAAGAAGTATAAGGAAAAAGGGGAAGGCTTGGTGGGCCTAGTGGGGTTATATGCACCTGATGCATAATGTCTAAACATAGTATGTGCATCTCTAACTTTACAATAGATATTTTACCCTAATCCTATGGTTTTCTTAAACCTTAGACATTCTTTATCCATATTGCCCTCTTTCTCTTATCCACCCTATGCTGCTATGCAACCCCAGAATAGCATAGTGTGTGTTCAAAAGAACAAAGGACAAAGAAGGAGGAGAGGTGAATGATCTTTTCTAAGGGTAGGCATGTCCTCTGTCAGTCATCACAGCTCTTCCCTAGTAAGTTTTCTAAGCTGGGAAACAAGGAAACTAGTTTTCATGAAATAAAGACAGCATTCGAAATATCTGTGATGGATCTGCATGTAATAGCTTTGTGGGGAGGTGTTTTGGAGTTTTATACGCAGAGAAATCCAAGAACGGGTACAAAGTGTATAATAGTCAATAGGAATAATGGGAAGACTCACACCATGTATAACACTTTATCATTTATCAATAATTTTATGTAAATTATCTAATTATCTCCCCACAAATATTACATGAATCAAGCTGAACAAAGTGTTCCTTCAAAGAATGCATATTGGCTTAGTGCAATTTAATAGCTTAAACTATAAACTACTTGTTCACAACAGAACCCAGAATCCCTGACTCCAGAAACTACTATTATTGCACCCAATCACACACATGCCCCATCTCCAGTTCATTCTTTCATTGCAGAGGATGGGAAGGCCAGGAATGTAAGAAGCATCCGAAATTCTAATGACTTTCTCATAATCTTTCACTCTGCTGATTCCATAGTCCTTCAAAGGGTGAATTCTTCTGTGAATTTTTGATAAATAGTTGATTTATACCCAAACCTGCTCTTAAAAATCAGCTCCACATAGAGTGTCTTCTTGTGGCATACCTCAATTTAGATTCGAGTTTTTCTGTACAATAATTATTAACATTTTGGGGCTGATGCGTTTTTGGGGGGTTAGGGCTGTTCTTTTGTGGATTGTAGTATTTTAGCATCACGCCTGGCTTCCAGCTACTTAGGTAATAGTAGGGTCTACCTCTCCTCTACTGTGACAACTGAAAGACCCCAAGACAATGTCAAATGTTTCTTGAGGAACAAAAATCATCATATTTCAGAAGCATTGAATTTGATATAGACATCTTCATCGGCAATTCTTTCAAGTTTATTTGCACAAAACTTAAAGAACTGTAGTTTTCAAAATATGTTGTAAGACTGACACTCCCAGGGCTACTTTGTTTACTAAATGTTTTCGTCTGACATGTCTTGGTAGATACACTAGGTTGACCAAGTGACTATAACAGCATAAAAAGGTCCCACTTGGATCTTCTGCATTGAGCTCTCCTGAAACGAGGATTTATGTTACAAATATTGGTGTTCATTCAGAACATAGAGCCCATGTGTGTGCCACAAGAACCCTGGAGATTTTTAAATTGATATCTCTCAAACCCCCAGTTTGCTTTACTTTCAATCTTTTCTTCTCTATTTCTTCTTCCTTTTGATTTTTCTGTTTGCATCTTTCCTTTTGCCTTCAAACAAAAGACTTAACATCTGTGAAGTGTTGTGAATCAGTTCAAACATATAATTGTGCAATATTTGCATTCACTTACTTGGGATTAGATTTGCTCCCTTTCTCATTCTCCCTTTCTTCCCTTCTTCCCTCCTTCCCTCCCTCCCTCCGTAGCTTCCTTCCTTTCTTTTTTTTTTCTTCCTTTCTTCCTTTGTTTGTTTGTTTGGGTGAGTGACACAGTTGTACTCTTGTCATCCAGGCTGGAGTGCAATAGCACAATCTTGTTTCACTGCAACCTCCGCCTCCCTGGTTCCAGTGATTCTCCTGTGTCAGCCTCCCAAGTAGCTGGAATTACATGTGCACAGCACCACGACCAAACGGCTAATTTTTGTACTTTTACTAGAGACAGGGTGTCGCCACATTGGCCAGTCTGGTCTTGAACTCCTGACCTTAGGAGATCCACCTGACTTGGCCACCCAGTGTTGGGATTATAGGCGTGAACAACTGCAGGCGACCTCACCTCCCCTTTCTTAATTTTCATCTGCAGCTATTTTAGCTCCATGAGATGATCCTTAAAACATGGATTCAACTTCTTTCCTATCGTTAGAATGAGCATTTCGTGCTATAAATTTTCCTATTAGCACCACTTTAAGTGTATCCTACAGGTTTTGATATGTCGTGTTTTCTCAGCCTTTAGTTCAAAACGTTTTAAAATATTCTGGTGATTTCTTCTTGATTCAAGAATTATTTAGAAGTATGTCACTTCTAAATAGTATGGGGGTCCTACTAGATACATTTTATCATTTATTTTTAGTTTGATTATGTTAGAGATGCTCTCTATGTAATTTCAATTACTTCTATAATATATTTTTATGAATATTCTAACTGTTCTTGAAAAGTATACATATTCTGCATTCGGCACACAAAAGTGCCACTTTCAGTTGTAGAACTTGTAGTACATGCACTTCCCGTCATTTATTTCCAATATTTTTCACTTATGATTATTTGAGAATATTATGGAAAATATGAATTGTCTTTGAACTATGACGAAATAAAGAGAGTGAGGAATTGGGGACTTTTTTATACTAATACAATAACTGGCTTTATTATGATTTTGTTAGCTGATAAAATAAAAAATAAAAATAAATAAATATATATATTTCAGCAATCTGCCAAATGCATGATTACTTCATTACTGTTTAAAATATACTTACACCACAGTCCTGAAAAGAAAACTACTAACATTTTTTTTCTGATAGAAAAAAATTAATTAGCTTTGCTATTAAAATTTTATAAGCATGTTTCTAAAATTATTACTAATTAGAAAGAGGCTGGATTTATAGTACTGTTATTTCAAAATATTTATATGGAATTTAAATTTATTAGACAATTAAGAAAAATTTTACTTTCTTCTAAAATGTTCTGTTCTAGCATCTTTTTGGCTACAACATATCACTTGACTTTCAAGCCTGAATTTTAGAGAAATAAAGATATGTTATTTAAATTGCACCATTCATTTACATTACATGTGTTGTATTCCTTATGATCTTCCAGCACAGGCACTGTAAGAGAACTAAATATCAAATGACACTGTGATGCCTCTAAAATATAAGCCACATATTTAACTGTTAGAGTGTGAATAGTAAATTTTTTTGTTGTTGTTGTTTGTTTTTTGTTTTTTTGAGACAGAGTCTCACTCCATTATCCAGGCTAGAGTGCAGTGGCATGCTCTCAGCTCACTGCAAACTTCGCCTCTTAGGTTCAAGTGATTTTCCAGCCTCAGCCTCCCAAGTAGCTGGGATTAAGACGTGTGCCACCACACCTGGCTGTTTTTTGTATTTTTAGTTGAGACGAGGTTTTACCATGTTGGCCAGGCTGGTCTCGAACTCCTGACCTCAGGTGATTTGCCTGCCTCAGCCTCCCAAAGTGCTGGGATTCAACTATGAGCCACTGGAACCAACCAAATGTAAACATTTTTCAAACTACATACGTGCAAAAGTGTCACTTTCTTGGCAAGGAGGATATGTGTTGTCTCCATAAGTACATCACTGATATGAAATAGACTACATAATACATACACTAGACTCTAACACATTTACATCTAAACTTTGGTATAAAAGATAATTGTTTGCTACCAGAGTATTAGTGCAATTAAAACCTTATTAATTCCCATACCTACTGCTATTTTGGAAGGAGCAACTTACAATCAAATTTCAGGAAGTTCTTAAAAGCTTTTTGGTGTCCATGCCATTTCTCTCATTGTATTAAGTTTTTAATTTTTTTACTGTGAAAGAGATACATTTTTGCACAACACACAGTAGTCCCTGTACTCACTGATCCACTGAAGAAACCAAGCTCATATACAAGTAACTACCATACAGAACAATAGACATTATGGTTGAAATTTCAATAAGGTATAGTAATAGCAGAAAAAAAATAATGAAATCTATTCCAAAAACTCCAAGGATTATCAGAAAATTCTGGGTGAATATGACATTTATTTTTTTAAGACATATAGCTAAGTAAATACTCTGTGTGCCACAAGAACAAGAACTCTGCCTACAGTGGCATGCAGCAAAATACTCTAGGCAGAAGGTGAATATGTGAAAACAGAATAATAGCAAAACTTGTTACTCTCTTCCCCCAAACATTTAATAAATGTTTTCAAAACCCTCTAAATACATTGTTATTTTTGTATTAAATATGCCTATAACATAGATGTGAACCTATTATATTTGTTGACCTATTTCAATATGTAAATCCCTACCAAGAAAGGAAAAACTGTCCTCATGTCACTTAGAAGAAAATGTCCTGTTGGCTCTTTCTGGCCTTCATTTTTCAGTGTACTGCTTTTTTTGCTTTATAATTCTTCCTCCACCTGGTACATCACACTCTAGAAATAAATGAGTAATAAACAAATAAATGGCACCACAGGGCCAATCTATGTAAACTGCTTAATCACCTTGAGATTTTCAAGTCATTCCCTTTCTTGGGTGGCAGCTTCATCCCAAGGGGTTTTGGATTCTTTGTTTTAACATCAGAGAAATACTGTGTCCTGGCCTGACCTTGGCAGATTAAAAGCTTCTGCGTCTTTCTGCTTTTTCTATTATATAGAGGGCATATCCTAAAACCTTAACTATTTTTTCCTTGAAATTGCAATTGCCACAATTGTAACTCCTTATAATTAAGTATTCAATTTATGCTTCAAAAGGGTGGTCAAATTAGGTAACCTTTAAGACTCCTTCCAACCCCTAGATTGTTTAATTCTATATGCTTTTCACTGACAGAGAGGAACTCAAGGAAGGAGAAGATTTGACGTTTAATTCCCTATAATTTTCTCTGTTCAGTGTCAAAAAATGATGACTGTACTAATCTGTATCTTAGAGGAAGGAAATGAAAAAGGAAGCAGTGCTCTCAAGCCTCAGTGAAAAATTATGACCCAGTTTTAGGCAAATATAATAGAATGCTACCTTGACAATTACATTTAGGCTTTCTGTGTAAATATTTTATTTGCCTATGAAGTTTTTTTAATAGACACTAATATTAACTATTTGTAGACCTCTTTGAAGTCTATCTAAAAAATTTGTTACTAGAAGAATGTGCAACAATTTAAAATTTAGCCTGCTGTTAATGTAAAGGCAGACCATTGACAGACAATGAAGTTTTAGTTTTTAATCAGAGACTTCTGAGCTCTGAGGAAAACTGCTTCCTCCTACCCACGATATTTTTAATTTTCTGATCTTTTAAAAAAGGATAGTAACTGGTATCTTGATACTCCTTAGAAAAATAGATGTCCTTTTCTACAAACACACACACACACACACACACACACACACACACACACACACAGCCTGAAATAGTAGTTTTGGGGCAATTATAAAATTTGCCTTAACACATCAAGAAAATACACCAAAATGTGAAGTTATATTCTTAAATCACTCGCATTTGGAGAATTATCAGCACTGCACAGTTCATAGTGCTGATAATTATGTAGTTCATAGGGCTAATAAAAATATATCGTGAACGCGGCTTAACAGCGTCCGTGTGTTCTCTAGGGCCTTGCTATATTTTTAAGTGTACAGAATCACTGCTTTAAATACATTCTGTACTTTAAGTACGTTGTTGTGCAACCACTGCCAGCGTTCGTTTTCAGAACTCTTTATTTTTCAAAACTTAACTCTGGACCAAGTAAAGCATAATTCCCTGTTCCATTCTCCCTTCAGTCCTTGGCAATCGACATTCTATTTCTCTGAGTTTCACTAATCTACGTACCTCTTGTGCTTTTTTTGATTGACTTGTTTCATTTAACATGACAGATATCCTCAAGGTTTCTCCATGTTGTAAACTATATCAGAATTTCCCTCCCTTTTTAAGGCTGAATAGTATTCCATTATGTGCTCTCTCTCTGTGTCCCTTCTGTTTTTGTGTATGTATGTGTGTGAGTGTGTGTGTAAGTGTACATGCACATTTTTTAATCCATTCATTCATTGATGGACACCAAGGTTGCTTCCAACTTTTGGCTGATTTGAATTACGCTGCTATGAATATATATGGGTGCACAAATAGCTCTTCGAGACGATGCTTTGAATTATTTTGGGTAAATACCCAGAAGTGGAATTGTTGAACCATAAAATTAATTTTATTTTTAAGTTTTGAAGAACAACCTTACTGTTTTCTGCAGTGATGGCACCCACCATTTTACATTCCTTAAAATAGTGCACAGGGCTTTTAATTTCACCATATCTCACCAATATTTGGTATTTTCTGTTTTTGCATATAATAGCCATCGCAATTGATGTGAGGTGTTATCTCATTGTAGTGTTTATTTGCATTTTTCCAATGATCAGTGATGTTGAGCATCTCCCCTTTGTAATTTGTAAATCGGAACTTATTTATCATTTGTGTATCTTCTCTGGTTAAACGACTATACTAGTCATTTGTCAATTTTTAAACTGAGTTGTCTGTCTGCTTTTTGTAGTTGAAGTTGTAGGAGTTCTTTACATATTCTGTATACTAACACTTTACCAAGTATTTTTCCCATTCTATGGGTTATTACCTTTCACTCTGTAGAGAGTTTCTTTTGACATGTGACAATTTTAAACTTTAAATTTTGATGTAGTCTACCTTATCATTTCTTTCTTTGTTGCCTGCACTGCTTATTTAAAATTCAATAAATCATTGCCAAATCCAATGTCAGGAATTCATGGTTTGCCCTATGCTGATTTTATAATTTTAGCTCTAACATTAAGTCTTTGATCCATTTTTAGTCAACCTTTTCATATAATGTAAAGGGTCCAAGCTCAGTTTTAAGCATGCGGATATCCAGCTTTCCCACTTAAAATCATTAGACTATGTATGCAAGGGTTTATATTCCAGTACCATTTATTGAGGAGACTCTCCCTTCCCCAATGAATATTCTTGGTGTTAAAAATGACTTTTCTGTCTTTGTATGGATCTCCGAATTCTATGTTCTTTTCCATCCCAGCTTTGTACTGGGACTCACCCAAGTCCTGTGGGCATTACTGCCTGGTGGCTGCTGATGCTCATCAAAGCCCAGGGCCACTTTACTCAGACGGTGGTGAATCCTTCTGGGCCTGGGTCCATCCTATCAGGGCTGTGGACTCCTTTCTGGCCCAAGGTGGGCCTAGAAATACCATCCAGGGGCGGAAACTTGGAATAAGGTGATTTAGAAATCTGCCTCGTGCTTTATTTTACTGCAGCTGAAAAGCTACCCAAATTGTAAGACAAAGTCCTTCCTCTATTCTGCTTTTTCTCACAAGCAAAAAGAATCTTTCCCTGAGATGCACTACTTAGAGGTGTGGGAAAGATGACACAGTCACTTCCACGGCTGCCACACTTGGTCTTATACTGGGTCACACACCAAGTTCACTGCCTCTAAGACCAGCACAACACCAAGGCTTTCAGTCTTCCTGGCCTGACTGCTGCTCAAATTTATTCCAGGTCCCAGGACACTTTATTCAGCTGGTGGTGAAGCCAACTGGGATGAGATTTCTTCCCACCACTGGGGCAGAGGATTCTTGTCTGCCCCAGGCTGGTCTAAAGGCTCCCTCCATGGGCATCAACAGAATTGTGAGTTGGGTTGGGTTTGCCTGTGACAACACAGCACTGAGTTCCAACACAAGGTCTCATGCTTGCTTCTCTCTCCCTCCTCCAAGCACACAAATTCTGCACAGCCTGTAGTTGGGAAGGGGTAGTGTAAGCTATTCAAGTTTGTCCTTCCTTTCCTCCTCAATGCCTCTTTCCTTGCTATTAGGATAAAATCACTTAGTGTAATTGCTCACCTGTTTTTGGTTCTTATGAAGATGCTTTCTTGTGTGGATATTTGTTTAATTACTTGCTCCTTTGTGGGGATGATTGCTGGAGTGTTCTATTTGCCCATCTTGCTCTGCTGCCTCTCCTGTTGAATTCCATTTGCTAGCATTTTGTTGAGGATTTCTGCATCAAATTCAAGTGTATTGGTCTGTAGTTTTTTTTGTGTGTGTGTGTTTTTTTTTTAATGGAACACAGAATTAAAGGCTCTACCTCAAATCTGGAGACTCAGAATGTGCACTTTAATGAGATCTCTAGGTGGTTTTTAGACACTGCCCTGGGACATGTTTTCTCACCTTTATTGTTTGTTGACTTTATTTTAATCCTCTCTACTTATAATAAAAATATGTACTAACATTTTCTCTATCATCTTAAATTTTTATCAAGACCTAGGGAACAGATGACCCTTATCTTTCATAATTCATTAAGAATCTCTGTCATAAATGTTCCATTTTGGTTCCACAGGGTCTTTGCCCTCAGACGGTTTAAGATAAATTTTGTTCACGTAAGTTCTATTTTTATAGACTTTAACTTCTGTCACATTCTCACATTAGCTTAAACTATCCTAACTGTTCAAAAATTACTAATCTAATGAAAATTAGATGAACTCAGAACTCATACCTAGCTGGATTGTTCTTGAGCTCCTTTTTGCCAGCTGTGTGAGCTTGGGGGTATTAATTAATCTATCTATGGCTCTTTTTTTTAAATCAGTCTTGATGACTAAATGACAGGGACAATAGAAAGCTCACATAGAATGCCTTTCGTGTAGCAGCTCTGCAAATTTCAGCTAACACTCACATTTTCACTTGCAGAGCATTAAGTAGATGAAATATGGGTCTGATGAGAGTCTGTCAGGTCCTCTACTTCAATTCCTCTCTTCTTTCAGTTATAGAACTTGTGACTTACATCTGACATGTAGATGCCTGGATTAAAGACTATTCCCAGCTCTCTCAAATGTGGACATGTGAAGAAATAGAAGCGTTGTGGGTAATAGGTATGCAATTCCATTAAAGCAAATAATATTTTCCTTTTCTTTCCTCTTCCTTTTTGTCTTACCTGCTATCAGGCATGTGACTATTTTAGCTAGAGTGGAACAAACGTTTTGAATCTCAAGTTAGGAGGTTCTTGATGAGAATCACAGAACACCAAAATAAAATAAATTGGGCTTCCATTAATATTAACTAATCTAGACATTTGACCAAAAGGGAAATAATTATAATAGTAAATTAGTCAAGATAATATGGTTTCAAATCATAATTCTACTTTTTAGTAGTTGAATAATATACTTAAACATTGTATTCCTCAATATAATCATTTAAAATAAGGAATAATAATTTATACGCCTCAAAGATGCTGTGAAAATTAAATGAGATAATTCATGTGCAGTGTCTAGAAAAAGGTTCATACTTTGAAGGCCTGCAAGTCAATTCCTGCCCTCTGCCTACTTTCCTAAATAAATTCTATAAATAGTTTTTATTGGAATGCAGCCACACCATTTGTTTATTGGTTGTCTTCAGCTGCTTTCATGATAGAGTGGCAGAGTTACATAGTTTCAACTGAGGTGTTATGACCCACAGAGCTTAAAAGATTTATTATGTAGCCCTTCACACAAAGAAAGAAGTTTACAGACCCTTGATGGAGAATAAGAAACTGATCATTTTATTATGTATTTTCTCTATATGAAACCACTGTAGTAAGGTGTTTTCCTGCTTATAAAGTGATTATATCACCAATTAACCTTCAAGTATGCATATGCTTAGGGATAGTTTTTGAGCAATGGGTATGAGATTTTACTAATCTAACAGTGTTTATTGATTTAATCCCCTTGAGGCCTATGGTATACATCTCCCAAAGGTTGGAATGGATTATAGCTTCAGTCTGCAGCCTCAGGGCAGAAGATAACAGATTGGTCAATACCAGATGAAACCCATGGTTAATTAATTACTATTATGGGTTAAAAAGCCAGTCTATATATAAGCTCTTTTCTAAGCAATGACAGATTCGTCTCATGGGATGCAATACACTAATCTTCACATAGTAGAAGGCTGCCAGGCAAAATCAATTTCAACTCATTGAACTTTCAGACCCTAGAAATCAATGATTCAAATGAAGTAAGTATTCTGAAATAACAACATATGAAAATGCTAAAAGATTCGACTCATTTTTAGACAGGTAATATAGCACTTGATTTGAAGGAATTATATTTACTCTTACTAGAAACCGCCCTAGTGTTTTCTATGCTTCTTGCTCTGACTATGATTGCAGAACTTTCAAGATTGATTAGCTAAAGTTAAAGAAAAGTCTGCTAGCCATTACAATAATATTTCTTCCAGTAAGTATACCTGGGCTGTGCAAAATACTTCTCAATAAACTATGTATGCACTGAAGTTTTAGGCTAAGTTGTTTAATCAACCTATGTACCCTATTCTGACTGAAGGTATCTTTTATATATTTGAGTTAACCACATTTACTCTTAAGGATTCAAAATTGTTACTGTCTTATGATGGTAATATGATATACAGTGTAGCTTTCTGTACCATTGTACCATTTGTTTATGTTATTTACAAGATTGAGAAACTACTCAGTTAAATTAAATTCAATAAACATTTATTTTGTCTCACCTATGACAAAATACTCTGTCACTTTGAGTACAGATTTAAATTACACGTGGTTCCTCTTTTCAATTAAAAATGCAATGTTGTAGGTACATTTATGTATATGCACATAGTTAAAAGTTAAAAATAATGAAATGTAATAAAGGGTTTCAATATCTGAAAAACTTTAACAAGGGGCAGTTAGTTTAAATAACAGCTTCAACGATTTTTTGTTCAATGATATTATGTATGGCTTTCCAAGCATCTGCTGTCTTATCGGTAAAAAAATGAAAGTTTTATCCTTTTTTAAGTTAGAATTAAATAATATGGCATATGTTTTGAGTTTGGCATTTGGAATAGTCTTTGATGAATATTGGTTTATTTCTCTCTTACGAATACACATAGAAGCATGGAAGAAAGACAGAGCCATCCTTAAGAAGTAAATGTTAAACACATAGAAACTAAATTTTAAAATAGATATGGTTTTATAGGCAGAAATAGCCCATTCCTGGAAGCCAGAGAGTCTGGAAACAAAAGTTTGGAAATACAGGGAAGTCTTAGAAGGAGCAAGTTTATATGAAAAAAAAAAAAAACCCAGAAAATATATGCCAGTCTTCTGATTTTAAACATAATGTTTTTTGAATAAGGTTGGCTAGCTTGGTGAAAAAGGGAGAGGAAAAGATCAAAGGAAAAACAAAGGATGATACAATATCACATAATTATGGTTAGAATAATTAATGTAACATAGTAGCATTTCAATAAATGTTTGTTGAATTGATGTTAAATTAATTTTATTTGTATTTGCACCCAGTTTGATGTGTCAATGATTATTAATGAAAAGACAAGAGGTTCCTATGTGAAAAATTCTTGTAAGTTTTTTGCAATGGAGTAGGTAACTTATTCAATGTGAATTTACTAAACTGCTATGTAGGTTACTCCACATATCCACAGTGATTGATTTTTATGTCAATTGCAGAAGAGAAACAGGGCAATGAAAAGTCACACAAACACATACATACACACACATGGCCCTACATATACCTAGTAGCAATGCCCTTCAAAGAAAAAAAAATCATATGACATTGCTACCATTATCTTGCTGCCCCTTTCTGCCACTTTAAACAATTTAAATCTTTATTTTCCCAAATACCTATATGCCACCCATTGTGGCAATCATGCAAGTTGCAAAGGACATTTGTGATTTTCTTTTTACTGAATCCTGGAATAATTAAGAGGGTTGTGTTAGAAAGAAAAAAGTGAATGAGAGTCTCCAAAATAGGAATAAAACAGGATGGTTCCTGTTTGGATATCTCTAGTTATCATCACAGTAAGGGGGTTCATCTCTAAATAACTGTTTTGTCCTTATTTCTTATGTTTCTGCAGTGATGATCTGTAAACTATTTAAAAATAATTTTTAAAAATGGACCTATGTGCTTGTTTTCATGGAAGCAAAGAAGAAAGAGAAGCTCAGAAGCTGGCTTCTCATGCTGCCCACAACCTTAAAAGGGACAGAAACCAAAGGTTTAAAGTCTAATGGGAGGCAGCCTCAGCCTGCATCATGAAATAATTACAGGAAGTAACTATTGTGAGAAAATGATGTGGCTCTAAGCATTAAGTCGATAGACCTATAGAATTCTCCATGCACCTTTTTAAAGATAATTTTCAATTTTAATATAATGTAAAACATATAGAAAGTGACCTCAGTGGAAGAGGTGATATATTAATTTGAGATCTGCAGTTCAATCCAGTTATTTTCCCCCTTCCAGTGATGTGACCTGGGAAACTCATTTAACATTTTCTGGTACTATTTAATTACATGATTTTCAAGAGCTATTATTGCTCTGAAATACTCTTTGATGCTAGGAAATGTTTTGCTGGACTCCATAGAGACAAAAACAAACAAAATCTCAATTAAGATGCAAACAAGATGCAACATTTAAAGACTTTGGAGTTTGAAAATCGTTCCCATCGCGCAGGTAAGAAGACTAATGAACAGTGAAATGACCTATTGCAAGCAACAGATGGAAAAGGAATAGCGGGAGGGAGATATTTGAAAAAGTCCATCACCTAGACAATCAGCCCCTGAATAATTCAGAGATGACTGCATTTCCTTTACTCATTGCCTAAACATTTAACAAAACTCATTGATGTTAGTCCTTTGTTTCTCTTGAGGTGACTTACATCAAAACAAATGCTCTTCTGTAATGGCCCAATATGAAGTAAAGAGCAGTTACGATGTTTTCCCATTTGTCCATCATTGGTGATTTTTATATCCAGCCGGGTTTTCCCTGCCCTCTGCCTTTCTAACCCATTCCATCCTATCTGCTCCCACTACCATTCTGTTAGTCCACACCACAGTACCTCTCTCCTAGGTTTTTGATGGAATGTCCTAGTTGCTCACTCTGATTCCAGGCTTCTTTACCACTAAACATGCTAGCTACAAGAAAAGTCTTCTAAAATTTGAACCTCTTTATAAATATATTACTTTAAATGAAGTTTCACTTTAGCCTAAAGTATGGAAACAAAGAAATTTTACACTTAGTCTTTACATAAGTTTCAAAAAATTTTATCTTCGTAGAAATGTTGAGCTATATGGGAAAGACAGAAAAGAAAGAATAAATTTCATGTCTGTTTCTAACATACTCAGGAGTTAAGAAGACTTTCTGATTTTTCATCCTGTTACTTGAGCTTACGAGGCTGTGAAACACTACTAAACCTTTGAGTTTCAGCAAATTGTTTATATATGTTTTTTCTGTGCTTGGCTGACACAATAAATAGGGGAAAAACATATTTTTCTTCCAGCCCAGATTACTTTATTCTAACACTTTATTCTATTTATAACTGTTCAAATACCATTATCTTCTGTGATGAAAGAGAGAATATAATTTGATTTCATTTAAAAATATGGATCCATACCCACAAGACATTGCATTCATTTTTCAGCAAAAACCTTGGTTTTAATGATACGTAAGGAAGCTAATAATATTGAAATGTCAACAAATGTAAATGTTACAAAGCAATATATGACAAAATATGTTTAAAAATGTGGCTTTGTCACTGTTTTATTGCATGAACTCAGTTGATTAGTTAGCAATTTGTGTTCTCTATTATTACTGTAATTTATCAACAATTCCTGGCAATTGTTGGCTTTCTTTGGACACATCTCTTCAATCTCTGCTTCTAACTTCACATAAACTTTTCCCCCGTGTCTCTCTGTGTTTTGTTTTGTCTCTTATAAGGACACTTTCATTAGATTCTGTACCCATTCTAATCCAGTATAATCTCATCTTCAGCCTCAGACCACATTCTGAGTTTCTGAGTGGACAATAATTTGGAGGACTATCATTCAATATACCACACATTCCATGATAAAGTATTTTGGTGTAAGGGAGGTAGAATTATTCCCCTGCCTTCTTAGGGTATCCAGTTGGACCTAAGAATTAAACAGCCATAAGACAGACTAAGAAGATTAAAACACACACATTTTATTTAGTAATTTTTGTAGGTACATGGGAACCCTCACAATAAAAAAAAGTCAAGACCCAAAGAAGTAATTAGAGCCCTAAACGTATATACTTGTTTAAATGAGGAGTAGTACATTGTAAAAATGTGACCTGACAAAGGGTTTGGGGATATGGCAGATTATCATTGAAAAAAGTGACTACAAGATATGAATTAGTTTAACAAGATTTATTTGCACAGATTCCTCTTAGCCTCAACTGCCTGTCTGGTGATAAGGATGTTTTCCTTCCACCGGGTACCAAGAGGGCACCTTTCACATGGGAGTTTTATCTCGAAAAGTCAGAGTGCCCTTCTGGTATCTGCTGTATTTCAGAGGCCTTTAATTCAAAATAATTAATGAAACAAAGTGGCAAATTTTTAAGTGGCATGGTTTTTTCGATGTCTTTGTCTTAGGCATGACTAACTTGTAGGCAACTTTTTCATCACATATTTCTGAGAAATGAGATTGATTAACAGTATCACAAGCTGAGAGAGCTCAATATATATAAAGACAAGCGTACATTATACTGGAAACAAGGTAACAAGAATATTTTGGATGCCTCAAGCAAGAGCAATTGCAGAAGAATGTGACACATATTGACAGTCATAAATTGAAGACAAAATGGAATAAGAAAGGATGCCTACAAGCAAGATAATTCTTTAAAGATATTTTTTTTTTTATCTAAAGGGGAGGAGCAGGGGAGAGATGATGATAAGTTTCTCCTAGACGGAGAAATGGGAAAATGAAATTCATAAATGAATCTAACCTATTTAAATGATAATGATAAGGAGCTCAATAAATTGAATTTCTAGAAAATATTTATTTTCTATAATTTCTGGCTCTCATATTACAATGAGCTCCTTAAGGTGAGGGACGAACTAAGTATTTGCTATAACAGGTATTCCGTATATATTACACAGCTGTTATGACTTTATAGCAGGTAATATTTAGCAGGTATTCAGTACCTACAATACTA
This sequence comes from Cebus imitator, assembly GCF_001604975.1. Classification (NCBI taxonomy): domain Eukaryota; kingdom Metazoa; phylum Chordata; class Mammalia; order Primates; family Cebidae; genus Cebus; species Cebus imitator. The sequence goes on along the minus strand of NW_016107366.1, from coordinate 3,257,915 downwards.
TAATATTTATGTGTACAGAGCAATATATAATCATTCTGTTGCTGCTGTTAAATTCATTACATACATATATATATGAAAAAATCAGCATTAAATATGAATATCTTTCTAATAATTGAATGGCCTGGGAGTGCTTAACTGAATAGCTATTTCTGGGTAATACCAGAAAAACCAGAGTTTGCTATGACTAGGAAATGAAGGCATTTAAGTCCAAGGAAATATAGCTAACTCCTTTCATCTCACTATCATAAAACGTCTTCTTGTCCTTTGTCTATGATCCATTTTGTTTCGTGAGTTGTGCAATAGGCAGATGGAATTTTATCAGGCTAAGAAGAAAACCAATCTTTCTTTTTTAACGGAATACAGGAGTAACAGTTATTTTTGGCTCACTGAAAGTTCCTGTGTACAAATACTTACTCTGACACAGTTATGCAGGTTGTTTTGCTTATACTGATTACCAAATATATTTATTTGAGGGAAAGACACATTGCTTGTTAAACTCTCTGTGTCTGTTATTTATCTACCAGAAATCAGTGTATATAAGAGGTTTCTGTCTACCCATGTCCCCACTCAGATGAACTGGGGTACATGAGAGATTCATGAGAATCTAACTCCTATGATGCTAAAGGCTAAACGAGCGGTGATTAGGATAAATCTCAAGCAGTGCCAAGTTCACGTCATGTGGAAGGAGAGTAGCTGGAACAAGGGACCTAAAGTAGCCAAAAGCTGAAAAAAAGAGAAAAAAATGTTGTGTGCACATGTGTGTGTATAAATAATCTCAAAGCACATAAATAGACAAGTGAAGAACAGAGCCTAGAGCAATTCCTGAGAAAAAATAATAAATACATAAAATGACAGATGAGTTTACTTTGTTGGTTAGTTTCTTTTTTCACAGTTCTTGTGAAACCTAAAGAGGACCTGTTTCAGATAATTAAATAAGATATTCCAGAATAAATATTTTCATACTTGGCAAAATAGAGAGAGGAAGACGAAGCTAACATCAATCCAAAAAGAAATCCAGTACTCATCATTTTTATTTTGCTTTGGAAACCACCTCTCATGATTATTTGGCAAATCTTCTAAAAAGATAAAACCTAATGAAATATGGAAACAATATTCATTATATTGTAGTGCTCTAGAGGATGGATACTTGTAATTAATATAGGCTGAATATAAACTTCTTAAGTTCATTATTATTATTTCACCTTGTGACTGCACCTGTCAACAGTTAATGAACTAAGGAGTAAAGATGATTAAAAGATCTTTTGATTAGAATCTTGGAGAAAAACTCAAGTTTTATAATTTAAACTTTCTTTCCATATATTTACCCCCAAAACCCCCTTCCATACACCTTATACAAAAATTAACCTGTGAAATTTATCAAAGACTTAAACGTAAGATCTAAAATCATAAAAACTCCAGAAGAAAACCTAGGTAATACCATTCAGGACACAGGCATGGAAAAAGATGTCATGACTAAAACTCCAAAGCAATTGCAACAAAGCCAAAATTGACAAATGTGATATAATTCAACAAAAGTGTTTCTGTACAGCAAAATAAACTATCATCAGAGTGAACAGGCAACTTACAGAATGGGAGAAAAGTTTTGCAATTTATCCATCTGACAAAAGGCTAATATCCAGAATCTACAAGTAACTTAAACAAATTTACAGGAAAAAAAACAACCCCAAGAAAAAGTAGGTGAAGGATATGAACAAACACTTCTCAAAAGAAGACATTTACGCAGCCAACAAACATGAAAAAAACCTCATCATCACTGGTTATTAGAGAAATGCAAATCAAAACCACATTGAGATACCATCTCATGGAGCCGGTTAGAATGCCGATCATTTAAAAGTCAGGAAACAGCAGATGCTGGCGAGGATGTAGAGAAATAAGAACGCTTTTACCCTCTTGGTGGGAATCTAAATTAGTTCAATCATTGTGGAATACAGTGTGATGATTCATGAATGATCTAGAACCAGAAATACCATTTGAACCAGCAATCTCATTACTGGGTATTTACCCAGAGAATTATAAATCCTTCTACTAGAAAGACACATGCACACGTATATTTATTGCAGCACTATTTACCATAGCAAAGACTGGAAAAAAAATAGACTGGACAAGGAAAATGTGGTACATATACACTATGGAATACTGTGCAGTCATAAAGAAAGAATGAGTTCATGTCCTTTGGAGGGAAAGGAATGAAGCTGGAAACATCATCCTCAGTAAACTGAAACAGAAACAGAAAACCAAACACCATATGTTCTCACTTGTAAGTGAGAGTTTAACAATGAGAACACATGGACACAGGGAGGGAAGCATCACACACCGGGGCAACTGGGGGTCGGAGGCAAGGGGAGGGAGAGCATTAGGACAAATGTCTAATGTATGCATGGCTTAAAGCCTAGATGACAGGTTGATAGGTGCAGCAAACTACCATGGCACTTGAATATCTATGCAAAAAACGTGCACATTCAGCAAATATATCCCAGAACTTAAAGTAAAAATAAAATTAAAAAGAGGGAAAAAAAAGGAAAGGCTAAACCAAAAAGTAAAAATACATAAATACTCTCTTTTTAGAATATATAGCAGATTTAATGAGATATGACATGTTGAAATAATGGACAAGCAACAGAGAAAATAAAAATATATATTGAGGTATATTTAAAAGAAAAGTCTCATACTGTGACTCCTCAGAAAATTCCGACCCTTCATAAAAATAATACAATGACATGAAAATCAGATAAGGAAAATAAATAATGATAAATATTGTTTAACTGCTCTCAATGTTCTAAGATTGATGATGTCATTTTAATCTATTATTCCAAATTGTTCTATTAAACCTAAAGGTAAGACACAGCTTACATAAAAGTAAATGTGTACCTACCAGTGTACCAGGCAACAGAGGAGTGTCACATATATCTTAATAATAGTAGTTACCAGAATTAACATTGATTTGAATAAATTAAAAAGTTATCTTGAAATAAATCTAATTTTTCTTACTAATTATTTTTTCAGAAGAACTGACAAATACAGAAGATAAAAAAAATGCATTAATTAAGAAGATAGACATAGGATCACAAATGTTAAATATATGTTTAAATAGGATAATATATGAGCTAGGATAAATATAATTTATCAAACAATAAACATGGCATTTACTCTAGGATCTCTACCTCTGTTTTACAAAATAAGCTCTTATTTGTCAAGAAAATAAACAAGCTGAAAAAATGAGTAATGTTATCCAATTGCTTAAGCATGAGGTATGAAGAAATATAAGCCATAGACCTACTCTGTCTTTCTCAAGGGGAAATGTAAATGAAAGAATGATCATAATTTACCACTTGGTAGTATGTAGTTCTAGTTCATTCACTTTCTTCTCTTACAAACCCTAATAATGTAAGTACTACTGTCCTTACATATGCAAAAATATTTCCAAGAGTGTAAGGCTAGAGAGTAAATTGCTAGGCCAAACGTGTGTACATTTTCATATTCACTTCAGTATTCACCAAATATTCCCAAATTACTCATGAATAGCAGGGGGAGAAATGCCAGATGTAGGTGATGGGGAGGAAGGCAGCAAATCACACTGCCACGTGTGTTCCTATGCAACAATTTTGCATGTTCTTCACATGTACCCCAAAACCTAAAATACAATAAAATAAATAAATGGGGAAAAAAAAAAGAAATTATCAAACCAATTTGACTCACAAAAATAACATCGTCCCTAATGTATACTAAGGGACTTATAAAGTTATTTTCCTCATAGTCTTTCTCAATTGGAAATTTTTATCTCAATCACAAAACATAGAGAAAGAATTGAGTCACTGTCTTCTCAATTCTCCCAAGGGTGGAACATAACTAGTACCATCCTAAATCAATTGGAGACACTATAATTCATTACCTATGTAAAACACCTTAAGGCATTATGTCTTAATAATCTCCTGAATCCTGGTGGAGAAAAGCTGTATCAGTAGGAGAAATAATATCCTATTGAAGAACTAATTTGTATTTTGCTGATTACGAGTAAGGTCCACTCCTTGTCACTGTTCTGTATATGACATGTTTTCAATAAACATGAATTATTTATAATTCCAAACAATCCCTTTACTATCAATCTTACTTCACTCCAACCTGCTCTGCTTTTTATTTTTTATATAACAATTTTACCTTCTAAAACACTATATATTTATCAGTATACTTCTTATTGCTTATCTCTCTCTGTTAGTTGTAAGCTTACAATGGCAGTGATCTTGTATGTTTGTTCACTGATGTTTTTTAAATATCCTTTAGACGTTTTGATACAATCTAGATACTAATACTTTTTGGTTTTCAACATTGCAAATATCCCCTGATACTCTGTATGGCTGCTTCTTTATTATTATTATTATATTATCCTTTTTGAGACAGAATCTCTCTCTGACACCCAGGCTAGAGTGCAGTGGTGTAATCCTGGTTGTTTTATTTTTTGTATAGATGGTGGTATCACTGTGTTGCCCAGGCTGGTCTCAGACTCAGAGGCTCAAAAGTCCTCCTACCTAGGTCCCACACAGTCATGGAATTATAGGCATTAGCCATCACACCTGGCTTGACTGCTTATTATAATATCATGTCACATACAACCTTCTTCATATTTTAAAGGTCTTACAGTTCAATGTATACTTTATCCCAAGAACCAGCATACTGAAAAAAAAATATGCTTATGCAGCTATTATTTATTCTTTAACTTTATAGTGTCTTACATTAATATAGCTGAACAAATATTGTATTTTTTCTTTTCTAAAAATTCTATTGAGGTGAAATAAAATTACTGTACTCTTTTAACATGAGCAAATCAATGGCATTGATATATAAGCAATGCTGGAAAACCACTGATCTATCTAGTTTCAAAACATTTAATTTCTCCAAAAGAAACCACATACCTACTAAGCAGTCTATTGCTTATTCCCTCTCCTCAGCCGCTGAAAACCATTAATCTGATATTCTAGATTTATCTATGTGGACCTTTCATATAAAATGGAATCAAACAACATGTTACCATTTGTGTCTGCCTTCTTTCACTTATGCAATTGTTAAGGTGTATCTCATTGTAGTATCCACCAATATATCCTTCCTTTTTATAGCTGAATAATACTTATTGTAGTATTATACCACCAATTGGTTATATATTCATCTGTCGATAGACACTGGGTTGTTTTCATGTCTTGACTATTGTAATTAGTACTTCTATAACCATGCATTCACATGTATTTGCTTGAGTATTTGCTTTCAGTAATTGGGGGCTTATACCTAAGACTGGGAGATCTAGGTTTAATTGCAATGGTATGGTTCATGTTTTCTGAAACCACCAGCAGTATTTCACAGTGGCTGCACCATTTTAAATTCCCACCAGCAAAACACAAGGGTTTGACTTTCTCTATATCTTTATCAACACTTGCTACTTTAAAAAAGTTATAATAGCCATTATTGAGGGTGTGAAGTAATTTCCCATGGACTTTTGGGTAGCTTTTTTATCATAACTTAATGATATGAAAATTTTCTTGTGCTTGTTGGTCATTTGTAAATATTTTGGAAGAAACATTTATTCAAATCATTTGCATAATTTTAATTGAGTTACTTGTCTATTTTGATGAGTTGTAAGTTATTCATATATTCTAGATACTAAGCCATTATCAGATATATGATTTGCAAATATTTTCTGCCACTCTATAGATTGATGTTTTCTCACTTTCTTAATAATGTTTTGTGATTCCTACGTTTTTAATTTTGATTAAGTCTCATTTAACTCCAATATTTTTTCCCAGCTTTTACTCAGCCATTGGTGTCATATCTAAAAATCTATTGCCAATCCATTGTCAGGAAATGTTGCACTATGTTTTATTCTAAGATTTTTGTAGTTTTAGTTCATACTTAGGTCATAGATTCATTTTGAGTTAATTTTTTATATGGTGTGAGGTAGAAATAAAGCATCATTCTTTGAATATGGATTTCTAGTTGCACTAGCACCATTTGTTGAAGAGACTATTTCTAATGCATGGTCTTGGCACACTTGTGAAAAATCAGCTGGTTATCAATGTAATTTTTTTTCTAGACTTATCAATTCTATTCCATTAGTCTACATATATCTTTATTCAAGTCTGACACTCTTTTGATTACTGGTAGATCTGTAGCAAATGTTGAAATAAGCTAGTGTGAGACTTTCAATTTTTCTTTTGTTTTGCCTATTAAGATCACATCCAATTTTATAGAAATTTAAATTTCTGCTTTTCCATTTCTGCATAAATGTCCACTAGAATTTTGACAGAGATTGCAGTAAATTTGTAGATTGCTTTGGGCAATATTGTCACCTTAATATCAAATCTTCTAATTAATAAGCTCATGAAATATTTTCATTTGCTTAGGTTTTCTTTAATTTCTTTCAGTAATACTTTGAATTTTCAGCGTACAAGTCTTGTACACTGATTTAATTTTGGTCAAGATATGTTTCCTTGATTTAATTTTGGTCAAGATATGTTCCTTTATATGCTAATTGTTAGAGGAATTGATTTGTTAATAATCTTTTCAGAATGTTTACTGCCTTTGTAGAGGAAGAAAATATTTGTGCCTGTTGATATGCAACATTTAGGGATGTATTAGCTCTGACAGGTTTCTGTGGATAAGATTTTCAATGTCTAGGATCGGATCATGTCCTTTCCGATAAGAGTGTTTTCTTCTTTTCCAATTTGAGTGTCTTTTATTTATATTTCTTGCTTAACTATTTTGGGTAAAATTTCAAGTGCAACCTTGAGCAAAAGTGAATACCCTTGTCTTATTCCTGCTTCTGGGGGATATTTAAGTCTTTGATGTTGAATATAAACAGTGGGATTATGTAATTGTCCTTTATTCTGTTAAGGAAGTCTTCCGTTCCTAATTTTCTGAGTGATTTTATCAAGAAAGAGTATTCTACTCTGTAAAATGCGTTTTTTGTATGTTAATTGAAATAATCACGTGACACTTTTCTCTCATCATTTTATTAAGGTGATGGTATCTGACATTGATTATCACGTTTTACCGCCCTTATTTTCCTGGGATAAATCTTACTTGGTTATGGTGTATAATGCTTTAAGATACAATTGTATCCAGTTTGGACGTGTTTTGTTGAGAAGTTTTGCACTTTTATTTACTATTAGTGTGTATTTTCCTTTTCCTGTTGTGTGTTTTTCTGGCTTTGGCATCTAGGTAACACTAGCCTGATAGAATAAGTCATGTTTTTACTTCTTCATTTTTGGCAGAGTTTGAGAGGAATTGGTGTGAATATTTTTTAATGTTTGATAAAATTCACCAGTGAAGTCACAGTTTTGGGTTTTTCTCTATTAGATTTTAGTTTCTGCAGTTTCTTCAACTGTTGTCAATGTCAGTGATGCCTGAAAATGTTTCAGTGGCCTAGGATGCCGGAGGTTGTGCAGCTGCTCTGCCATGTCATTGGAAGACTGTTGACTGGGGGCAGGGTTGGTGGGCTGATATCTCTGACGCTGCGCTACTGTACCCATTTGAAACTACAGCCAATACACCCACCCCAACTAACATCAAAAGACACATATGCAGGTGGGAAAGTTTTCCTATGATATCTACTCTATAAAATTAGAAAAGTTAACCATTCTTTCAGATGCACATATGTCAATACTGAGACACAAGAAATTAAGAAGAAAGAAAATATGATGGCACCAAAAAATACTCCACAATAGTTCTCCATTAATTGTCCCAAAAGAAATTGAAATTTATAAATTACCTGAAAATGATTTTAAGAACACTCAGTGAGATACAAGACAATACTGATAGACAATTCAACAAAAACAAATTTACATAAAAAAATTTACATCAATTCATGATGTAAATTAGGATTTCCACAAAGAGATAGATATTATTTTTAAAAAGCAAATAGAAATCCTGGAGCTGAAGACTATGATGAGTGAAATAAAAAATATATCATTGAGAGTTTTTGTTTTTTTTTTTTTAATTTGAGATGGAGTCTTGCTTTGTCACCCAGGCTGGAGTGCAGTGGCACGACTTTGGCTCACTACAACTTCTGCCTCCCAGATTCAAGTGATTCTCTTGCCTCAGCCTCCTGAGTAGCTGGGATGTCAGGCATACACCACCATGCCTGGATAGTTTTTGTATTTTTAGTAGAGTCGGGTTTCACCACATTGATCAAGCTGGTCTCAAACTCCTGACCTCATGATCTGCCCACCTTTGCCTCTCAAAGTGCTGATATCACAGGTGTGAGCCAACATGACTGGTCTAATTGAGAGCTTTAACAGCACACTGTTAAAGTAGAATAAATAATTCTTGAACTGAAGACAGGTCTTTTGAAATAACCAAGTCAGAAGAAAAAATGTAAAGAGTGAAGAAAACCCATGAGATCTATGGGACACCATTTTCTATGTCGTTCTTCAGCTATTATCCACCTGAAATATTTTCAGGTGGATAATAGCTGAAGAACGACATAGAAAATCAGTTTGATTTTCAGGTGGATAAGAGCTGAAGAATGACATAGAAAATTGTACAAAAATAATTGGTGAAAACTTCTCATGTCTTGGGAGACATATAAACATGCAGACCCCTGATGCTCAAAAGACACCATTTAGATTAGACCCAAAAAGGCTCTCTTCAGAGAACTTTATAATCAAACTGTCAAAAGTCAAAGACAAAGAGACAATTCCAAAAGCAGTAACAGAAAAGCATAAGTCACATATTCAGGAGATCTCTATTTGATTATTATCAGATTTTTCAGCAAAAAACTTGCAAGTCAGGAGAGTGAGATAATATTTACAAAATGCTGTGTAATAAACTACCAGGACTATTATACCCATCAGAACTATCCTTCAAACATTAAGAAGAAATAATGTATTTCTTAGAAAAACAAAAGCTGAGAAAATTCATCACCACTATACCAGCCTGACAAGACATTCTTAAAGGAATGCTTCAACTGGAAGTTTAAAAAAAAGTCAATAACTATTGTAAAATCATAGGAATATATAAAACTCACAAACAGATGTAATCTTATAATCAGATTTGGAATCTCCTTTACTATAATGATAGTATGTAATCTTTCAGATTGCTATATGAAGGTCAAAATTGTCAGCAATAATCATAGCTACAGTAAGTTGCTAAGGAATACAGAATGTAAAAACATGTAAATTAAGGCAACAAAATTACAAATTATGAGGAAGAGAGCAACAGTTTGAAATATTTGTGAACAAAATTATCAGTTTATTATAGAATTTTGTAAATAAAAGTTTTTATATGAGTCCCAGAGTAAAAAGATTAAAGAAAAAAATCTGAGAAGAAAAAAATTATAGTAGATACAAAGATGAGAAAGAGAAATAAACCAAAGCTCATCACTAGAGAAAATTACAGAACCTCAAATATAAATGAGAGAAAGAAAAAAAATCTAAAATAATAACAGCAGAAAACAATAAAAGGGTAGAAGTACTTAAGTCCCTCTTTATCAGTAATAACATCAAATATAAATGGAATAAATTCTCTAATCAAAAGACATAGAGTTGCTGAATGTATTAACAATAAAAAAGACTGAATTCTATGCTGCCTACGTGCCTATGTTAGACTTACTTTATGTGCAAGGGCATATATAAAATGAAAGCAAAGTGATAAAAAATGATATTGCATGCAAAGGAATATGAAAAAAGAGCAGGAATAGCTATGCTTTCTGTATCAGTTCATTTTCATGCTATACAGAACTACCTGATATTGGGTAATTTATGAAGAAAATAGTTTCAATTGACTCATAATTCCACAGGCTTAACAAAAATCATGGCTAGGAAGCCTAAGGAAACTTACAATAATGGCAAAAGACCAAGGGGAAGCAAGCATGTCTTACCACTCCAGAAAGGGAGAGGCAGTGAGAGAGCAAAAGGAGAAGTGCCACATACTTTCAAACAACCAGATCTTGTGAGAACTCACTCATTGTCATGAGAACAGCCAAGGGGAAGTCAAGGCCCATGATCTAGTCACCTCTCCCCAGGCCCCTCTCTCGACACATGGGAATTACAATTGAATATGAGATTTGGGTGGGGACACAAAGCCAAACCATATCATTTATGTTGTATAAAATAAAATTTCAAGTAAAAAACTGTAAAATGAGACAAAGGTGGTCATTATAGAGTGATAAAATGGTCAATTCAGCAAGAGAATGTAACAATTGTAAATGTATATGCACCCAACACTGGAAAACCCACATACATAGAAAGAACTTTATTGGATCTAAAAAAGTTAATAAAATATAATAGTAGGATCCTTTATCACTTCACTTTAAGCAACAGATAAATCATCTACAGAGAAAATCAACAAAGAATCATCTGATTTTAAATGCACTCTAGATTAAATTGACCTAATAAATATTTACAGAACATTCTACCCAATATTCTGGGTAGAGTACACATACCTGCAGAATACCCATCCTCATCAGCACATGCATCTTTATCCAGATTATATGGTAAGTCACAAAATCAGTCTTAATACATTAAAAAAAAAAGTCATATCAAGTATCTTTTCTGACCACAATAAAATAAATTAGAAATAAATAACAGAAAGAACCTTGAAAACTATGCAAATGCATGGGAAGTAAACAACATACTCCTAAACAATGAATAGGTAAGTGAACAAATTAAAGAAAAAAGATTTTCTTAAAGTTTTTGAGACAAATAAAAATAAATCACAACCTACCATCAACATAAAAGTAAGAGTAAGTATGGAATAACGTAAAAACCGTTTTAAGAGAAAAGTTTATAGTGACACATGGCTACATCAAAAAAATTAGAAAGATCTCAAATAAACAACCAAGTGTTGTCCCTCAAAGAACCAGGAAAACAAGAATGAAATAAACAAAAATTATAGGAAGAAATAAATACCAGAGCAGAAATAAATGAGAGACAAGAAATACACGAGACCAACAAAATGAAAAGCTTATTTTTTGAGAAGATAAAGAAAATTGACGAAACTTTATTTAGGTTAACTAAAAAAAAAAAAAAAAAAAAANAATAAATGAGAGACAAGAAATACACGAGACCAACAAAATGAAAAGCTTATTTTTTGAGAAGATAAAGAAAATTGACGAAACTTTATTTAGGTTAAATAGAGATGCAAAAAGCAGTACAAAAGATCAATGAGACAAAAATTGATTCATTAAAAGAATAAATAAGATTGATACACTGCTAGATAAATTAAAAAAAAAAAAAAAAAGAGAGAAGATTCAGATATATAAAATCATACATAAAAATGAGAAATTAAAAATCATACAACAGGAATACAAAGAAGCATATGATATTATTGTTAACAACTTTAAACCAACAAATTGAAAACCTAGAAGAAATGGATAAATTCCTGGGCACACAAAATCTACCAAAATTTTGTCATGGAGTAGAAAATCTGAACAGATCAATAATTAGTAATTAGACCGGCTTCACAGCTGAATTCTATTAAAGCTTTAAAAAAGAACTAATACCAATGCTTTGCAAACTATTCCAAAAAAAAAAAAAAGAAAAACAAAGAAAAAAGGAATTCTTCCATATTCATTCAAAGAGATCACCATTACCTTAAAACAAAACCAGAGAATACACACAATAAAGAAAACTATAGGCAATGCCTCTGATGAATACAGATGCAAAAATTCTCAACAAAATCCTACCAAACCAAGTTCAATGGCAAATTTTAAAACTATGTATTTACCATGATCAAATGAGATTCACCACTAGAGATGCAAGGATGTTTCAACACATGGAAATTAGTAAATGTGATACAACACATTACAGATTCAAGGATAAAAACCATATGATCAGTTTAATTGGTATAGAACAATATTTGATAAAATTCAACTTCCCTTCACTATAAAAATTTCTCAACAAATTAGGTTTGAAGGAATACATCTCAATACAATAATGGCCATATATGGCAATTCTATATCTAATGTCACCAGAATAAGAAAAAATCTGAAAGATTCTCCCCTATGACTAGGAACAAGAATAAGATGCCACTCTTATTACTTTTATTCAATATAATATTAGGAGTGCTAATCAAAGCAATTAGGCCACAAAAACAAATATACAGCATTCAAATCAGAAAGAAGAATGTCAAATTGTCCCTGTTTGCAAACTACATGATTATATAGAAAAAATCCAGACTCCACCAAAAAATTGTTAGAACTAATAAATAAATTCAATAAAACTAGAGGATATAAAATTACCAAATACAGTCAGTCATGTTTCTATTGTCAAAAGTGAATGTCCTTTAAAGAATTAAGACAGCAATCTTATTTACAATAGCTGCCCAAAATTAAAATACCCAAAAATAAATGTAATCAAGGGGTAAAAGATCTCTACAATAAAAAATATATAGGAGATGGGGGATGGAGGCAGCAAACCACCATGGCATGTGTATAACTGTTAACAATCCTGCAAGATCTGCACATGTACCCCAAAATTTAAAGTAAAATAAAAAAATTAATAAAAAATAAAACATTAATAAAGGAAATTGAGGAGGACATTAATAAATAAATATGTGCATGTTCATTAATTAGAAAAACTGCTATTGTTAAAATGTCCATACAGCTGAAAGCAACCTACAGATTCAATACAATTCCTATCAAAATGTCAATGACATTCTCACAGGAAAAAAAGAATCCTAAAATTTTCATGAAACTACAAAATACCCTAAATAATAAAAGGAATCCTGAAAACAAATGCAAAATTGAAAGCAAAATACAAAGTACAAACCTGGAGCATCATATTACCTGATTTCAAGATATACTAAAAAGCAATACCAGCCCAAGCAGTATGGCATTGACATAAAAATGGACACACATACCAATGGAACAGAACAGAAAACACAGATATAAATCCATGCACTTACAGCCAACTAATTTTTGACAAAGTTGCCAAGAACAGGCATTAGGGAAAGGACAGTGTCTTCAATAAATGGTGGTAGGTAAACTGGATATATGTATGGAAAATAATAAAGTTATCCACTTATCTCTCTCATCATATAAAAAATCAACTGAAAATAAAGCAAAAATTTAAATGTAAGACAAAAAAGTCTATAGAACCACTAGAAGGAAAAAAGGAAAAAAGCTTTATGACATTCTTCTTGGTAAGGATTTTTTGGATAAGAACTCAAAGAACAGGCAACAGAAGGAAAAGAGAATAATGGGATCACATCTAAGTAAAAAGCTTCTTCATAACAAAGAAGATAAGACAGTGAAGAGATAACCTACTGAATAAAAAAACACTCGCAAACTATAAACCCTAGAGGGCGTTAATATCCAAAATATATTAAAAATCAAACAATAGCAAAAATATTAAAAAATGAAAGCTAAATAATTTTTCTAAAGATGAGCACAAGACAGGAATAGACATTTCTCAAAGGAAGATGAACAAATGTTCAACATGTATATAAAAAAAAGTTCAACATTACTAATCATCAGAAAAAAGCAAATCAATACTACAATGAAGTATAACCTCTACCCAAACTGAATGGCTATTATCAACTAAAAATATAACAAAAGCTGATATGGATATGAAGAAATGGGATCACTTATGCACAGTTGGTAAGAATATAAAATAAGAACAGCCACTATGGAAAACATGGAAGATCCCTCCAAAATTAAAAATAGAATTAACATATAATTCATTACTGTTCCTACCAGGAATGTATCTAAAGATAAAATTAGTATGTCAAGGAGACACCCATACTATTTTTATTTTATTGCAGCACTATTCATAGTAGCCAAGATACAGAATCAACCCAAGTATCCATCAATCAATGAATGAACAAAAAAATGTGGTATACTTAAACAATAGAATATTATTCAGCCATTACAAAAAAAAAAGACCTTCTCATTAGTATTTCATGTGTTGCTAGACTGAAGGCCTCAGTTGCTTTCTGGTTGTTGGCTGAGACCTTCCTCAATTCCTTGTCAGGTAAGCTTCTCCATGGGGCAACTAGTTTCATAAGAGTAATCAAGTGATAGAGCAAGAGAGGGAGAGAAAGTCAATGCAATCTAAGGCACAATCATCTTTGGTAACTTAATTTTAGAAGTGACACTCCACCACTTTTGCCATATTTTATTTGTTAGAAAAATGTCACTACGTGAGACCACACTAAATTAGAGGTGATTATAGAAAGTCATGAATACTGTATTACATGATTCATTGAAACACTGAAAGCTTTTTCAGAAGCTGCCAAACACAACATGGTATATTTTCAAAGTACCATGTTAACCCTAATCACAAAGCTTCTCCAAGCTATATTGTTTATATATTAAATAAACTAGCATTGAGATTTTCATCAGAGGGTGCATTACATATATGCAAGTATTGCATTAGTTTTTTGCATAATATGACAAAGGTTACTTAAAATTTTAATGTATGATAAAATAATTACTTTGGTAGTATTACCAGATCAAATTATATTATTATAAAATAGATTAATAGATTCAGAAAGAATTATACAGCATTGCTCAATAGTAAAACATCCTCTAATGAACTTGAGTTGTGCAGAATAAGTGTTTTCATTATCCAGACAGCCAAATGAGTTCCAAATACTGAAAATGTACAATTTCCATGTCTAAATGTCCTTAAAGAATGGTTATCGTCTAGGGATTTCTTTACATTTTATGAATTTAACTTATCTTGCAGAATACATGAACACCAAATTAGGTGTTCTGATGAAGTACTGGAAGGATTCAAATTCTGTATATTAAAAATCAAGTAATTTGTGACAAACATATGAAACATCTACCAAGGAAAAAGAGTTTCTTTGTTGAAAACTGCTCCTTTGAGAGAGTTTGACAATTAACTATACTGATTAGGTACTTTAAAAAAAAAAAACTCAATTACTTTAATTAACATCTTATTATTAAAATAAATTATGTATATGATATAAAAGTTTTAAAAGTTCAGTTGTGTAGGAAGTTAAAACTTATCACTTTATTCCAACTCCTATCTCATTCTCCAGAGACAATTAATATTTATGGTATGTGATTCCCTTCATTTGCTATGCCAAATCTATTTATTTATATGGGTTATGTATGTGGGACTGGATGCATAATTTTTCTCCGTAAATAGAGTCATGATTTAATACTATCAAGATATATTTGATTTCTGTTAATGATGTTTTGAATATATTACCTTTCGCTTGTGTGTGTGTGTGTGTGTTTATACATAAAATCTCTATTATTTTTTATTCCTATACATTCCATTCCATTCCTTCAGTGTACTTCACATATTTAAGTAGTTCATAAACATCAGTAATTGTTTTCCTTAACACATGAATGCTGTGATGAATATACCTTATACTCATTTGCTCTTTTGTGAGAAGTGCTGTGTGAATCTTTAAAATTACAGAGACACTTCCAAGTAGTCTTAAAATTTTCTGTGTCAGATTGTATTCCCATTCACTTCTTTGGGAGCACGTGTTTTCTTACACCTTGACAACATAGTATGCTGTTCATTTGTCAGATAAAAGTTATCATCTTACTGTTTTCATTTTCATTGTTTTAATAAGATCACGTTAATGTGTTTGTTTTCATTTATATTTTGTTTCTTAATTGTGACTGCATAAGTTTAACCATATTTCTCTGATTTTAATGCATTTTCTGCATAGTAAGGAGCTATGCCTGTGTTGACATGTGCTGCAAATGTCTCTAGCTGCTTATTTATATTTTGGCTTTTGTTTTGACAGTGTATACTGATCTATCTATCCACCAATGTAGCAGTATGGTTTTGTTTTGTTTTGTAGATTTTATGGAAGTCTTACATAGATATATTTCCATGTGTATTATTATTTTTAAGGGACATATTTATAGTATTATTATTTTATTTAAAGTTCTTGTATTTAGCTTTAAGTGAAGAGTATATTTAACTTCCACATTTTCCACTCAATTATACAACAGTATTTTTATTGCCAAATTGTCTATTTCTGGAATAAATTTCTTTGTTTTCTCAATAATTTGAAATGTTACTATAAACATCTAGATAACTTCTTCTAAAAATATATATTTCTCTATAAGAATTATGTTCCTCTTTATCTATCTTACACGAACTCTTTAAATGGTAACATACGTTATAACATATTAGTTTTGGCAACTATTCATTTGTTTCATCATGTTGTTCCTTTTCAAAATTTTCATTAGTATTTGTACATTTTTTTAAAGTTCCCTAAATTCTGTTGACATTATGGTTGAGATCTCATCAATTTAATAAATAAATTTAATGAAAATATGTAGCTATACTTAAGACATATGTATTATATAATCAAATTATATATGTAGATATAAACAGCCTATATATAAGTGATGTATATTTGTTTGTATGTATCTGTGTATGTATATTTGAGATAATAGTCAAATAAATAATTCAGTATAATAAAATATATAAAGTAGCATTTAGTGTATTCAGGATATTGTGAAGTAGTCACCTCTGTATAGTTGCAAAACATGTTCATCACCCAAAGGGAAACTGTTGGGAAAGAGAGCAAGGTAGATTGTTGCCTTTTGCATAGCAATCAAAGAGTGGACTTGAGGCTGGAGGATGTTCTTACAAAAATAAAAAGAACTTACTGCGTGTGCTGGATGTAACTGTCTACTTGGAAATGCTTTTCCTTCTTTTGGAATTGATGAGCAAGATTGTTCTACTTAAGCGTGTAAATTACATGGTACCTGGCCAGCCCCACTGCTTTATCTGTTCCTGATGGGTGTGTGTGGGGGGAGGAGGAGTCGGGTCCTTCATCTGCAACACAAGAGATGAGTATGCAGACCATCTGATGTTCATTTTTGAAGCTGATCTTTGTTTTTCTAAGTAAAAGTGTTCCATCCAGTGCCTGTGTGAACCACATCTTTCTTGGTGACGCCAACATCTGCAAACCATGCACGGGGTTAATATCATGGGACTGTCGCTCCTGTTGGAGGGCAGCAGGTCTCACTTGTGTGTTCT
>NW_016107366.1:3144857-3240092 GCF_001604975.1 Cebus imitator | reverse complement strand
TTGAGACAGTCTCACTCTGTCACCCAGGCTGAAATGTAACAGTGGGAACTCAGCTCACTGCAGGCTCCACCTCCCAGGTTCAAGTGACTGAGCCTCCCAAGTAGCTGGGATTATAGATGTACACCACCATGCCCAGCAAATTTTTGTATTTTTAGCAGAGACAGGGTTTTGCTTTGTTGGTAAGGCTGGTCTCAAACTTCTGACCTCAATCTATTCACCAGCCTTGGCCTCCCCAGTGCTGGGGTTATAGGCGTGAGCCACCACACCATGCCTGTGTTTTTGTTTCTAAATTACAATTATACTATTGCATGTGAAGTGTCACTGTGCTTTTGATTTACATTTTTTTTAAGACTAACCAATGATGTTGACTTTATTTTTGTGTGCCTGTTGGACATTTGTATGCCTTTTTGAAGAAAGCATTATTGAGGTCTTCTGCCCATTGTTTTAATTGAGTTACTTGTCTATTTGTTGTTGAAACATACGGGTCTTTTACATATTTTGGATACTAGATTACTTTCATATATAAGATTTATAAACATTTTTCTCATTGTGTAAGTTTATTTTCCTTTCTTGATACTCTCTTTTGATGTTCTATTTTTAATTTTTATGAAATCCAATTTGTCTATATTTTTCCTTGTTCTTCTTGTGAAGTCATTGCCAAATCCAATGCCATAAATCTATTTCTTCATGTTTTCTTCTATGAGTTTTAAATTTTAACATGTGCATTTTTATCTTCGATTTAATTTTTGCATAAGTTGTAATGTAAGGGTCCAAGTTCAGTCCTTTGCATATAGATATCCAGTTGCATTAGAACCACTTGGTGAAGAGATTCTTCTTCTTTGTGTCCTTTTCATAGATTTAAGGGATATAAGAGCAATTTTATTATATAAAAATTAAGAGACTACTTTTCCCCCATTGAACAGTCTTGCCACTCATCAAAATATTAAGTAATTTTTATTTTATTTTATAAGCTTATTTTTAATGGACACAAACATTTTATGTATTTATAATGTACAATATTTTGTTTCAAAATATGTGTGCATTTTGGAATGACTAACAAGGTAATTAACATATGCATTACAGCTATCTTGATGTAATCACACACATCATTTTTTTGTGGTATAAAAACTTAAAATGTGCATACATCTTTTCCAGCTGGTGATTTATTTCTTATATATATAGCCAGTAGTGGGATTGCTGTTTCATGGGATAGCTCTACTTTTCATTATAGGGAGGAACATCCATACTATTTTTAATAATTATTATACTAATTTACATTCTTATCAACAGAGTACAGGGTTTCATTTTCTCCACATCCTTTCCAACACTTGTTAGCTTCGTCTTTTTGATAATAGCCAGTCTAACAAGGGTGAAGTGGCATCTCATTATGGTTTCAATTTGCCTTTTTCTGATGATTAGGAATGTTCAGCATTTTTTCATATACCTGTTGTCTATTTATATGTCTTCTTCTGAGAGATGTCTATATTTTAATGTTTTGAATATTCTTTTGTCTAGTGAATATGTTTGACATATTTCAAGCAATATTTGCATATCTATTTTTATATTTACTGATAGAATTTATTATAGTCTTTACTATTTTTAAAATAAGTGAACATTACCATTTTAAAATGCAGAAGTATTTATTCATCTATACTTATTCAGTGACCACATGAAATTTGTTTTGGGTTCTAGTATTTGTTTTTCTTTTCAAAATTTAACATGTGCAAATGATGTCATGAATTAGTAATATTTGGGCTCCTATTTTCTAGTGTTTATACCATGGAAATGGTATTAAGTAGCAGATCTGTGATCCATTCACTTCCTTTACTGAGGAGATATTCTCAGGTCACCTACACAAAATTCACAGAAATATTTTGCCAGCAGTCATCCAGTAAAATGATCAAGTGTTCATATCAGCATTATTCACAGAAAATCAGGTGAAAACAATGCAAATGACCATCAACAGATGACACAATAAATAAAATGTAGTATATACGTACAATGGAGTATTATTCAGTCTTTTTAAAAAAACGAATGAAATTCTGACAGATGTTATGACATGGAAGAATCTTGAAGACATAATGCTAAATGAAATAATGTATGAGTAAAACTCTGTGAGATACCTAAGAGAAGTGAAATTCATAAAGACAGAAAATTGAGCGGAGATTTACAAGATGAGAATGAAAGGGGAAATGGGAATTTATTGCTTAATGGGTAAACTGTTTTAGTTTGGGAATATTAAAAAAAAAGTTCTGGAGATAAATGGTTGTGAAGCGAATGAACTGAACTATGTAGTTATATGTAAACCCATGTGAATGAAATGAACTATATATTTAAAAATAGTTAACTTGGTCAATTTTTTGTTCTGTGTAGTTTACCCAAATTAAAATATATATAACATTATCTTCCAGAGTGAAAGCAGTACTCTCATATTTTGTATACTTCAAAAAAAGTAAAAGAACAAAAGTCATGCTCCAGTTTCTCTAAAACTTGCTTTCAGTACCTGAGGCAGACCATGTCATTACCATAGATGTACACAATTCTCAAATACAAGGATATTTCCATACCCTGTGACAATTTACATGCAGCAAGCCTGCAGTGAATGCAAGAGAATACTTCAGACCTAAGGACTGTATCATTGTTTCACTTGAAGCAGAAGCAGCCAAAATGGCTGCATCAGTCCTGACATACTGAATGTGGGGTTTGTCTTGCTTCAACAAGAGAGAAGGAGATCCAGAGGATTTACTAGGACATTTCTGGTTGGGAATGTTAAATGTGGGACCATCCCTGTGGACAACACAACTGACGCATAAGGTACAATATGCCACAATGTAGACAAACCTGCTCTCTGCTGAAGCCACTAACGTGTATACCAGTTTTACTCATGAAATCTTCTTTGACCTAGCTATTTCCAGATTAAATACTTCTACTTTTGAAACGGTTTACGAACTTCATTTCTTCAAGAAGACAAAATAAAACACAACTCTAAAATTCAGGTTATTTGATTTGGCTGCACACAAGAGCAGTTTTGTCTCTTAAACTGTTTAACCATATCCCTCCATAGCTTCAAAATATTATGAGTCACACTTTGAAGTATTTGTCATGTAGAACTCAACAAAATGTGGAATAATTTTTAGCATGTAATTGACAATAGCTATTGCTAAGTTTGCAGTTTGAAGGCTATGTTTCTTTTGTAGCTAATTTTCACATAACCTGAGAAAAATACTACCGATGAATAAGATGAGAATGAAGGCTGCTGACCAACAGAGGTTTTGTACTCTGTGACCATAAATCAAAATACTTCCTTGCTAAGATAGCTGTTCAGGTATGATATAGAGCAAATTGCTGCTGTCTTCCCAGTAAACAGTTTGTCACAGTTTAACCTATTTCTCCAAATATACTAAATGCATATAAAATGTGAATGTGGGTGAATTTTAATTAATGAAAGTGTAAATGGAAAGTAGAAAGATTTGAGGGAGATGGATTTGGAAATGATTTGAGTTGATGATATTACAAATAATAATAATAATACCTTCCAGAGGTGCACAAAAGATGTGTGTGTAATGTCTTATGGCTATATTTAGGGATGAAACATACTCAATTAACAGTATCTTCTATTTTTCCTATAGTACACAACTTTCTTCAGTGTCAAATGCTAAAGCTATGCACAGTAGCTTGATTGGCACTTTCCTCATCGGGCCTTTTATGTATATTCTATTAATATTTAAAACACGTAATTTTGTCAAGAATTTCATGTTGCAATTATCTTTGAAGAAAGATGAAAAAATGATGGGACTTATATATGGGGAGAGGGTTGCCTACTGGTAAGGTACTAATCTCCAAAGCTAAGTACCAAGTATATTATATTTATAAAAGTTTTAAAATTGCATCAATTTGTAGTATATATTTAAAAATCAAGTTTCTTCTGTTAGTTTATTTAGTAGTCAAATCTTTAAAGGTAATTGAATCCGCAATGATGAAACAGGTAATTGCATTGTACACAGAACAGAATAAATAAGGAATACTTCTACTTTATTTTTATGTGTTATATTAACTTTATATCCCAACAAGATAAAGAGAGTAGGAAAAAAAAACAGAAAAATGCAGGCAAAGAAACTTAATGAACTTAGTTGTAAAAATAATTGTGGCAAAGCAAATATAGAAAATATTTGATATTATTTGAAAAAAGGTACATAATAGTAAAGGAGGATGTACGTCTGAAATGCATTTTTTTTTTTTGCTAAACTTTAGAAAATATGGTAGTTTAATTCACCACATTATCTTCAAAAATTGAAATGGTCAACTCAAAAGATGCAGAAATATATGTGATGCAGTTCAACACTTGATCATGATAAAATTACATGAAATTAACAGGAGAGTTGAACTTTCTTCATTTCATTGAGGATAGATATTTAAGTAAACAGCCATATGATGGAGTGCCTAATTAGTGAACTGTTAGATGCATTCCAATTAAATTTAGAAACAAACAAGAAAGTGTGTCCTTAATGAAAAATTCTATATAGTCAATACTGTTTTTAAAAATTTTGCCAAGTACAAAAAGATGATAAATAAAGGTGCCTACAAACTAAAAAGAACACCAACATTATCTGTCTTTTACAGTTGAATGGTAAGATAGTAAAATATGCTAACTATAGGCAAAATAGTGTAACCTTTCTAATTATAAGGTCAATATAATAATAATTGATTTTATTCCCTGTTAACCAATAGCAATAGTTACTATCTAACTTTGCAATGAAAAATGTTTGCAGAAAAACACTAATAGAACACATGCCTGCAGCTTATAAGACATTTGGAAATATTTTTTGGGAGTTTTAATATTAAACAAAAAATCAAAGGCAAAATTCTCTTGGTTGAAAATACTCAAAATCATGATGGCATGCAATCCAAACAATGGATCTATATATCTACTACAAGTCAAATTAAATGTTCCAAAATACTTTTTTAAGGAATTAGATGAATATTAAAATGTATATAGGTGGGTAACAATTCAAAAATCACCAAAAATGTTTGAGAGAAGACAATCAAGTGGAAGAAATGTCTCTCTCGGTAGCATGTTGCAGTTTAAAATAAATGTCATCAAAATAGTGTGCTATTAGATTGGAGATAGATAAATACTGTATAGGTAAAGGGCTCAGAAACAGATACACACAAATCTTTCTAAGCTAGCAATTTCTGCAAGAAGGATTTTCTTTTTATCTAGCACCTTTAAATGATAAGTCATTTTCAAACTACTTAACTTAGGAGCCAATTTCATGAGACTTCTGGTGGTCAAGGATGTATCCATTTGAGTAGCAAAACAATGACAACTGTAGTAGATTGAAATGTATAATATATCTTTGCATTCATGAGTTCATAAGGATATTAAAACAAATTTACAGTAATCTTTGGTAGTTTCTAGGGTTTATATTTTTAAAAATTATTAATAATAAAAGAAAATAACTACTCCATTAAAAAATCTTTGCATTAGGATGACAAAATCATTAAAAGAGAAGCTTTTTAACTTAGAGAAATATGCCAACTTGTGAATAAGGAACAAATGTTCAAATTCTATTACCACCACTTAAAAATAAACTGATGAAATGGTGGATCTAGTCTTTAATATGGCTGTGAGAATCACACAAAAACACTAGATCACCGGTTATAATGTACCCCTGATAGAAACAAACAATACTTCCAATGAGGTAATGCTGCCAAAAAAGAAAAGCTGACCTTGAACTGTATTTCAATTCTACCAAATTTAGAAAATACTGAGGATAGTGAGAAATATTAAATCATGCTACAGCTAAATCAGCCAAAGTCAAAATATAGATAATAAGATATTTGCAAATCCAGATTATGAAAAAGTCTACCCAAGAAACCATACACAAAAATATTTTTCAACAAATAAGTTGGAAACTCCAAGAACAGAATGAGATAAGCCAAACAGTTTTTCAAAGACTTTTATAAAACCTAAACAAATGCAAATCTACCATACCAATATATAGATATGGATTCTATTTAAAGTCATTTTGAAATTTGTATTTAAGAGATAACTGGGAAAATTTCAAAACTGACTAAAGGCCTGATGGTATTAACTAACTATTGACAAGTTTGTTGAGATTTGAAAAATTACTGTCATTATGCCTGAAAAACACCAACTAAACAATTCTTTTATAATTGTTTAGTAAAATACAATGAATAAAATGATAGGGGGGTCTGGGTTTGTTTCAAAATAAACCTGTGAGTGAGAGAAAGTGGAACGGTTATGGATGGAAATTAATGACTATGAATCATTAATTGTGGCCCTACCATAATCATGGTTGATTTAGATTTCTAGAATCTGAGTAACATATATTACTTGAAGGTCTTGGGGCTAGCATCTAGTGCTTTTTTTTCTTTTACTTTTTTTATTTTTGAGACAGAGTCTTGCTCTGTTGCCCAGGCTGGAGTGCAGTGCCATGATTTTGGCTCAGTGCAACCTCTGCCTCCTGGTTTCAAGCAATTATCTGCCTCAGCCTCCCGAGTAGCTGGGATTACAGGTGCCCACCACTACTCCTGCCTAATTATTTTGTATTTTTAGTAGAGAGGGGGTTTTACCATCTTGCCCAGGCAGGTCTTGAACTCCTGACCTCGTGATCCACCCACCTCGGCCTCCCAAAGTGCTGGGATTACAAGAGTGAGGCACCATGCTCGGCCTAGTGCCTTTCAAACTGAATGCTCTCTAGACTTTTATTTTTGAACACTCTAGCTACTAGGCATATGGGGATATTTAGATTTCAAATTCAGTTCCTAGATAGTACAAGCCACATATAAAGGGCCCAATAGCCACATATACCTAGTGGCTATTATAATGGATAGCAAATATATAGAATGTTTCTATCATCACAGAAAGTTCTACAGGATAGTATTAGCCTAGGGAATTTCTTTTAATAGTCAATCGCTGGTGAAAGTTGATACACGTAAGCTGTTTTGATAATCTGCCTAGGACATAGCTATTATGTGCTAAATGTCATGCTGATTTCATGGCTTTTAGTATAAAGAATCACATCTAGCATAAATTTTTTTCTTAAATGACATGTAAAACTGTATACTGTGAATTTTAATCAATTTTTGTGAAATAATAATCAGAACAATTATCATCCTAATATTACAAACTTTTATATGTAACAGGCATATGTTTATAGAGTTTAGTTAATGTATTGACAATTTCACACCAAACAGTAGTAGGTAAGTTGTCATTCCTACCTTTGATCTCCAGCACTAGGCAGGTCAAGATTATCTTTTCTATAAATAAGATTAAAATATGTAAACACTTTATCATAGTGTTTATCATATAATAATCATGTACTAAATGAGAGCTATCATTATAATTATTATAACACGTTAGGCATTTAATCTATATGACTTGCTCAACTAATTTTTAAATGAAGCAACATGAGTAGAAAATACATATCAAATGTATTTTATGAGAAACAAGTATATAAATATGTCAGCAAGTATAAATAAATACAAGGTACCATTAAATAAACAAAGATCAAGGGATGAGAGAAATAATGAATAATTCACCTAAAATATATAATTAGGAATGCTTGCTAGAGTATAGACCGATGGCATTGCTAGTTTATAGCTACTGGTAGGATGTGATATTGCCATCAGCTTGGTAAATAATTCTTATATTGTGTATCTTCACAAAGTAAATTTTTTCAGATATTCAGTTCTGAGAAACTTTTTACTCACATCATGTGCTATATTTTTTTTCTTATTTTTATAAGATCATTAAGCAAACATATAATGTCATAGTTCCTGAATATTTCCAAGAAATAACTTTAACTATGTTAAAAATGTTTTTCTGCAAAAATTTGCTTTGTATCAAGGAAGCTGATTCCCTTGTCAAAAAGTCTTGGGTATAAAATATTTGTATAATTAATAAAGGATACTAAATAGAAATGAAAAAAGTATATTTAAACCTCCATTTTAATTAATCTGTATTCCACGGCCTGACTTTAAGGGCAGTAGTAAATTTATGACCAGTTAAGAAGCAAACAGATTATAGAATATGTCTGGAAAACTGTTTTTGTATGATTTTAGTTGACCCAGAACGCTAGCACTTATACAATATAAAACAGAGAATTCTCTGCTGTATATTGTCTCTAATGATGGCATTAAAAGTTATTTAAAAGAATGGAAGAAAATAGGAGCAGATTTAAATGCTGGAAGGATATAAAATGGTAAAAGCTGACAAAATTAGTATTGTTTACATTTCAAGTACCCATATTCTTTCTTGGGAATAATATAATAAAAGAAGAATACACAAATTAAATCAAAATAATGCACTGTAAGCAATAAAGAAAGGTTTCTTGTTTTACTGACAATATTGTACAGCTGAAATTTTAACAAATATACATGAAAACATGTACAACTATTACATACACAGCTAGAATATCATTCTAGCCCTTGCAATGTAAAAATCAGCTTATGTAGACAAATGTGGTTATATTAGCAGTTATTACTCATAATCACTGATGTTGAAAAAGATCATAATTTTATCCACACAATAAGGAAATAGAGAACATTTTGATTTCAAACTTATGTAAAACAGAGAAAAATTTGCAATGTAAAACATCTATATTAAATACTGACATCTTAAACCATTATAAACTAATTCATATCAAAATAATTAGAAAATCAAATTGGTGTAAGAAAATAAAAATTGAATATACATATTTCCCAATATGGTACTAATCTTTCAAACATCTGATATTTCCATTAATAAAATTTTCAGTATATTTTAGAATACTGATGCAGATCTTTAGGGGAAAACATATATCAAGGGGGTACAAAGAACTTGACTTAAAAATAATAGAAGAAGAAAAATACCATGGCTTCTTTGAATTAGTAAAACTTTAAAAAGATTTGTTTTCTGATTTAATACACTCTCAGTTGATAATTGTGTTGGCATTTGAAACAATATGACTGATTTCTTTTGTCATACCTTGTTTGCATATTTGAATGTTGAGTCTTTTAGCCATAGAGAATCTGTTTCTTATTTAATCTGAAGTGCTGTTATATTTTCTACAATACAGCATGATTTTAAACATGTATGTATCATTGTAAAATTAAGGTTTTTTTTCTCTCTCCCTTTATCTGTGTATTTAATGGGGAAGGCCATGTTTTGTCCTTGTAAATGTAATTTCTCTGAAATTCTTTTCTTACTCAAAATATTATTTAGAATTCTACACTTCATGTTGACAAATGATTATGAAATACAAAGTAATAAACACTATTCAAATGCAAAACATAAGCAATAGCAAGTTAGACATTTATTTATTTATTTATTTTTTTTTTGAGCCAAGGTCTCGCTCTACTGTCTAGGTTGGAGTGCAATGATATGATCATGATCTCTCTTTCTCTCTCTCTCTTCACCCTTCTGTTTATTTAAATATAAGCTGCATTTGTTTTTCTTTGGTTCCTTTGATTCTTTGTTTGCTCGTTCGCAGGTCATTAATCTGCTTTTGTTGTCTCTATCCAGACTTGATTTTCAGTGTCCCAGTTTATGTTTTGGGGGTTTTATTTATTTTCATTTTGTTTTGTTTTTCTTCTTTTTGCATCTGCTTTAAAAAAATTTAGAAATGTGCTTGATTTAAACCCTACTTCACTCCTTTGGGTCTTTATATGCAAATTATTCTCTTTCTTATTTATTCAATTTGTCCATCTCCCCCAAATTGAATTTCTGATAGTCTTATACCATTTGTCATATCCATCTTGTTGGCTCCCAATATTTTAAATTTTCTATTTTCTTCTTATAGCTATAAAACTTTCAATTATTGCATATTTATTTTCTACAAATTAATTTAAAAACCTGATCCAATAGAAATGAGGTAAGGAGTTTTTTCGACAAGCATAGTCCACAAAACATAAAATGAGCTCAGCCTAATCAGTAATCATAGCAATTTCTAACTAAAACACCAAGAACGCATTACTATATACCCACTGGATAAACCAAAGGAAAAAAAAATACCAATAGAGTGTGTTAGCAACGATATGAAGCAACAGGAACTCATATGTTCCTAGTGAAAATATACATTGTCACAAATACTTTGTAAAAACGTTTGGCATTACCTAGTGAATCTTGTAAAACTGAATAGATGAATTTCCTATGATGGTTATGAGAATAGTCTAGCTTTAAGCTGGGTGTGACAGGCAAACAGGATCAAAGGGACTTTACAGATGTGATGGTTACTAATTAGTTTATCCCAAAAAAGATCATCCTAGAATATCTGGTGGGCAAAACATAATCGCTTGCTTTTTACAGACAAAAGCTTTCTTTGGCTCATGGCAGAAAAAGAAATCAGAGAGATATGAAGCAAAACAAAGGCAGATTGCGGTTTTAACACAAAAATTTCCATTTGAAATAGAATGTGTATGACCTTAAGAGGTCAACTGCAGCCCCTTGCTGGCAGACAGCAAGAAAATGGGAATTTTAGCCATTCAAACACCAGGAACTGAATTCTGATAGCAAGAGTTTGGGGAAAAAAAAACTTAGGACTCCAGACAGGAATGCAGATAGCGAACACCTTGATTTCGCCCTCCCGTGTCTCAAGAGGAGACTTCAATCATATCACCCTGCACTTCTGTCTTACAAAGCTATGGGCAAATAAATGGGTATTATTTTGACTCACTACAGCAACGGCAAATGCATACACCAGGCAAAACATGCCTTCAGGTCTCAAACGCCAAACACATAAAAATGAGTTTCTTAATCTCCCCGCTCTCTCATGATTAAAAGCTATTGTAGGTTTAGCAATAAGGTTTTCTACTTCCAACGGAAGTTACTCATGGAACAAGATGGCAGCCTTCACAATTAAGAATATCATTGGTCATATGACTAAAGAGCAAAACCAGACTCAAAAAATTCCAGTGTCAGAATTGACACATACCTTTCTGCTCATGTTTAATGAGTTGAAGCTGAGGAAACCGCCCTTCCAAACGGCAAAATAGCTAAAAAGCAATGTTTCATGTATTCTCAGGAAGGGAAAGGGACTGGATGACAGTAAAGACTAACGAATTCTGTCCTTAATGTTACCTAGTAATTGATCACTTTTCTTTCCTCACTCATACATTTTACCTCTCTAATCACTTTTATTCATATTTTAAAATTAGCCAATTATGCTAAACTCACATTTTTAAATTGTAATACTTTGACAAACGTAGTCAATTACACCTGACATATACAACTGACATTCTTTATTCTAATTCTTTTCTTTAGATTTGCTCTCTTTAAAGTCTACCCTCTTAAGTTACCCCATATACCTTTATAATCAAACCTTTCATTTTGAGGTAATTGTAGATTCATATAAGAGAAAAATCCTATTACCCTTTCTGCACATGTACCCCAGAACTCAAAGTATAATTAAAAAATGGCTACATGATTTATATCAAAGGCATTCATTGAGATTCATTGACCTGTTTCTCATTTCCATGAATGTCAATTATACCACACATGAGACATTATTTAAACACTTAAGAATATCTTAATATATAGAGTAGCCCTAAAGGAAAATGCACATTGAGAAAATCTATAATATTGAGCAGCAATAAAAAATATTTTCTTTTGAATTTAAGTATTACCTTATGTGTGCATTATTCTGCCTAATTGGCTAATTTTAAAATATGGACATTATTAAAATGTCCATTAAATTGGCTAATTTTAAAATATGGACATTATTCTGTTTGGAGCTTCCTTCCCATCAAATGGCTCAAGAGATAATTTGACCCTTGAGCTTCAATTGATAAGAAAAGCTCTTGAGACTATCATGATCATCAATCACTGTTTAAGTTGTTTAGAAAAATATTATCTGTAAGGAAATTATTAAGAATTAAATAATTATGTACCATTAAGTCATGGTATTTCTTTTATTTTTATTTTATTGCACTTTAGGTTCTGGGGTACATGTTGCAGAACGTGTAGGATTGTTGCATAGGTACATACATGGCAAGGTGGTTTGCTGCCTCCATCCCCCAATCACCTATATCTGGAATTTCTCCCCATGTTATCCCTCCCCAACCTCCCCACCACCCGCTGTCCCTACCCTATTCCCCCCAACAGACCCCAGTGTGTGATGCTTCCATTCCTGTGTCCATGTGTTCTCATTGTTCAACATCTGCCTATGAGTGAGAACATGCAATGTTTGGTTTTCTGTTCTTGTGTCAGTTTGCTGAGAATAGTGTTTCCAGATTCATCCATGTCCCCACAAAGGACACAAACTTATTGCTTTTTATGGCTGCATAGTATTCCATGGTGTATATGTGCCACATTTTCCTTGTCCAGCCCATCATCGATGGTTATTTGGGTTGGTTCCGGGTCTTTGCTATTGTAAACAGTGCCGCAGTGAACATACGTGTGCATATGTCCTTGTAGTAGAATGATTTATAATCCTTTGGGTATATACCCAGTAATGTGATTGCTGGGTTAAAAGGAATTCCTATTTCTAGATCCTCAAGGGATCACCATACTGTCTTCCACAATGGTTGAACTAATTTACACTCCCACCAACAGTGTAAAAGTGTTCCTATTTTTCCACATCCTCTCCAGCATCTGTTGTCTCCAGATTTTTTAATGATCTCCATTCTAACTGGCGTGAGATGGTATCTCAATACGGTTTTGATTTGCATTTCTCTAATGACCAGTGATGAGGAGCACTTTTTCATATGTTTCTTTGCCTCATAAATGTCTTCTTTTGAAAAGTGTCTGTTCATAGATATTTCTTTAAAAGTTTAAAAAGTGAGAATTGTAAGAACTAAAGAATAGCAAAGGTAAACTTGCATCAATCATCACTCATAGGCATAATTTTTGGCTTGTGAAGAGCCCTTTTAAATTTATTAAATGTGACTACAGTAATGATGTGAGTACAATGCAAGAAAAAAAGTAAAAGAAATCTTAATTATGGATAATCATATATTAATTAGTGCTTGCCAGCTTCATTTAAGTATGTGACTTATTACACCTAGCAGAAATTATTAGAACCCCCAAATGCAGTATGGATAAAACTTCCCACCATTCAAAGCTCTTCCACTTTTGCATCCAAGTAACACATATCAATTTAATGTTTATATAAGCCATATTTTTATATTTTTATATGGCTTATATAAGTATATTTGTTTATATAAGTATATTTTACCTTTATCTTAACTCTATTAATTCTGATATTATTCCAATGTATTCTCATACTTTTATTTCTTTATTCATTCAATAAATATTTGTTGCCTTCTTTCTGTATGTCAGACACAGAATTATTCCAAAGAATCAAGTAGTACAAATTCCTGCCCTCCTGGGGCTTATGATCCAGAAATAGCTGTAGGCTATAAACAAAAATAAATATATAGAATAAGGAAAACATTTAAAAATAATTTTTCAGGAAAAATAAAAGAGGAAATAACACTGGAGTTTTAGAGTGAAAATGAGGGTAGAATTTAAAATGAAATATTTGACATATGTATTACCAAAAACATAAGATTTGACTAAAGACTTGCAGATGGCTGTGAAAGAACAACCCAAGACAACGGAACATCTAATGCAAATACCTTAGGTGGGAAAAAGGTCATAGTGTCTGGGGAGCTGTAAGGAAATCTGTATGGAGAAACAGCAGAATATTTGGTAATAATTTAAGAAGAAGATGCTCAAATCGCAAAGGGAGAGTTGAGAATATAGCAGAAACGAATGACTCACTGTCATACTTTTTGTCTTTAGGATGACAGGAAGCTATTTTTAACGTTCTGAGTAAAAAAGAATTATGATACTCATTTAAGGTTTTTAAAGTTTTCTTTTACTTATGATAATCACAACTAAGTGTACATATGTATGGGGTCTAAGGTGATGTTTTAATACATGTATACACTGTATAATGATCAAATCAGGGCAATCAGTATATCTATCACTTTAAACATTTATCCTTTTGTTGTGGTGATAATATTCAAAATCTTCTCTTCTAGCTGTCCTAAAACATGCAATACATTATTATTAGCTACATTCACATTGCTATGTAGAAGAACAACACCTTCTCTAACTCTGATACTGAGAGTAGGTGGGGAACCGTGGAAGCAGAGAAAGCAGTGAGGAGGTCCTTGCAGCAATGCCAGTAAGATACCTGGACAGTAGTGATGGAAGAAATGAGAAGTGCTCCAACTGTGAATATTTGTTGAATGTATAATCAAAGGATTCCCTTACCAAATGTATATGGGATATGAGAGACAGATGTCAAGAATGTCCCTAAGATTTTGACCTGAACAACTGGAAGGACTGAATTGAGATGAAGAAAGCTGAAAATATAACATAAATGAGAGGTAAGATCAAAAGTTGGGTTCAGAAAAGATTTTAAATGAATTTTCTGTTTTTGTTTTAGTGAAAATGTAGAATATGCAATATTTTACATGAGTCTGGAGTTCAGGACTGACATCACACTGGACATACACATTGTGTTTTTTTTTTTTAGCCTAGAAATGGGACTAAAAATTTTAAAAGATCATTAAACAAGTGAATTTACCTTCACCCTTGATATCTAATCAAGTTCCTCATCCCTCTATCCTTGATAACTAATTAGGTTTCTCTTTTCGCACCCTTGATACCTAATCAAGGTTCTCTTCCACCACTTTTTATATCTAACCAAAGTCCTCTTATTAATTTTCCATTCACTAAGCTTCTCACTTTGCCTGATGACTATAAATTCCAAGTTTCCCGTTATGGTCATAGTTGAACTCAGTTGAAATATTGCTCTCCTACAGAATACAATTTGTCTTGTTATTTTTTAGTAAGTTTCTGGGGTAATTTTTATCCTTAATAGTTCTGGTACCATGACTAAGATATGATTATATTCACTGTTAGACTCCCCGATTTTGTGTTCAGGTCCTCAAGTGCGTACCTTTGAAGACTTTGTCCTCCCATGTCAGTGACTGATTTATGTTATCGCCTGAAAGTTTGTGTTCTGCCAAAATTCATTTTGAAATCCAATCTTCAAGGTGATGGTGTAATAAGGTGGGACCATTGGAATGTATGGTTATGAGGGTAGATTAGTGTCCTTATTAGAAGTGTCCTGGAAGCTAGGTAAGTCTCTTTCCACCAAGTTAGGGTACAAGAAGAGTGTCATCTGCAAAGAGGAAGAGTGCCCTTACTGGGATCCAATCATGTCAGCATCCTTATCTCATATTTCCAGCTCACAGAACCATGAGAAATAAATTTCCATTGTTAATAAGCTACCCAATCTATGGTACTTTGTCACAGCATCCAAAACTGACTGGGACAGAACCTTAGGTTTATGACATGAAAAATTAACACTGAGATCTCTTTCGGTTGGATTTTTGTTCTTTGATATTTAGAGTACTCGTTCTTTCAAACAAGCTTGCTTCATTTTTGTTTTTCTTTGTAAAGTCCTCCTTTGTACAGGTCACTTTAGGATTTTCTTTCTTCTTGTTATTTTTGAGACTGCTTTCCCCGTGGGAAATTCTCATTCTTCTAATTCTCCTCCTCTGAAGATTTCTGCTTCCTTTTCATGAACTATGACACTTAACTTTGGTTTCTTCCTTGTTGGCATGATTTTATCAATAATAATTTGGATGTTCAATGGCTTCTTGGGAAAATTTAAGAGCTCCCAAAACGGACCTTTTCCTTTCCATCACCTCTGCTCTTCCTTCTTCTTGTTACCACACTTGATCTTCCCCCTCAGCAAACTTAATCTTTTGATTTATGTTCCTTCAAAACTTCCATCTGTTCACTCTTTTTTGTTTTTAATTGTACTTTAGGTTCTGGGACACATGTGCAGATCATGCAGGATTGTTGCATAGGTACATACATGGCAAGTTGGTTTGCTGCCTCCATCCCCCCATCACCTATATCTGGTATTTCTCCGCTCGTTATCCTTCCCCACCCTCCCCACCCCCTGCTATCCCTCCTCTAGCCACCCCCAACTGACCACAGTGTGTGATGTTCCCCTTCCTGTGTTCATGTGTTCTAATTGTTCAACGCCTGCCTGTGAGTGATAACATGCAGTGTTTGCTTTTCTGTTCTTGCGTCAGTTAGCAGAGAATGATGGTTTGCAGATTCATCCATGTCTCTACAAAGGACACGAACTCATTGTTTTTTATGGCTGTGTAGTATTCCATGGTGTATATGTACCACATTTTCTTTATCCAGTCTATCATTGATGGACATTTGGGTTGGTTCCAGATCTTTCCTATTGTAAACAGTGCTGCAGTGAACATATGTGTGCATGTGTCTTTATAATGGAACAATTTATAATCCTGGTATAAACCCAGTAATGGGATTGCTGGGTCAAATGCAATTTCTATTTCTAGGTCCTTGAGGAATGGCCACACTGGCATCTGTTCACTCTTGCTAGTCCTTTTGCTTCCCACTGGAGCCCCACAACTCCTAAAATGTTTGAACTTTAGGCTCTCTGTACCCACCAGGGGCTTTCAAAGGAATGAGGAACCCCAACTTAGGTTTAATAGTAAAACTCATATATTTACTAGATATTTAAGATTGTTAAATTGATAAATTTGATTTTAATTAAATTGATTATTCTGATAGTTTATTTCGACAATAATCACTTTTAAATGTTTTTCTAAATATAGTTTCTAAACATTTTTTTGATCACTTGCAACCTTAGACCTATGCTACATTAAGTAACAGAAATTCATTAAACATCTATATAATTTCTAAGTAAATAACTACTGAAACATTCATTACCAAGTAGGTATAAATTTATATATATATATAAATTTATATATATAAATTTATATATATAAATTTATATATATANTATATATATATATATATATATAGGCTTATTATTTTTATATGACATAGCAGGACCAAATATATTTGGATGTTAAAAAATATGTTATTTTTGCCACACTGAAAAATTGTACTTTGAGGAAGCATGTACTTATGGAAATTAAAATATTTTCATAAACTTCACTAGGTGGCTACAAAATGCTAGCATATTATAGGGAATACACAGTATCTAATTCTTATCTTTCTTTTGTAAAATAAATATTACCAGTGTTTCATAATCATAATTAATATCATCCCACTTATTCTGTTCTTATTTGTTTAAAATAAATTATGACCAGATACTACCTTGAATATCCATGATGAGATGTCAGGAACCAAAGGTTATATTTCTTAAGAAACTTGCAGAGGTGGATTATAGAATATGCTGTCACTTCCTGTCCATATTTCATCAAGACATGCCTTTGTGAGGGCACTTCAGCTCAATTTCCAACTGCTAGCATATGCATCTGTTTTGCTGAGGGATTTCTGTGTTAGCTAAACCTGTTCAGCCTGTGTGCTAAGAGGATAGATATACTGGTAATTTAATACCTCTAACTGGGGTATATGTGCCCCCTCTTGGGAGCAATACTTATGGATAGCTAATTAGAATTGAGGCATGTATATTCCAATTTCTTGCCCCTGAGGTGAAAAAACTCTGATGGATATGTCCCTGAAAATGATTCAAGTAATTATCTACAATTGTTTCATGATCGACAGCAAAGCTTATGTTTATTTTGTTCACCGATATAACCTGAATACCTAGAACAGTGCATAACATATAATAATGACTCAAATTATATAAGTCCTGGCATAGAGTAGAAGGTAATATATGACCTATTAAGTAAAAAAACTTTCTAAAAATGGAATCATAAACCACAAGACAGGGGAAAGATCTAATGACGTGTGTCTGTGAATTGTGTTTACATTACTTTTGTGTTTTTTTGTTGTTGTTTGGTAGGGGAGGTGGGAAGGTCATGCATGACACCAGCATCAGTCGATCAGTGAATTATAGTAATTTCATCAGCCAATTCCCTAGTGAAGAAAATATACGTGGAGGCAGTAGTTGCTGGAGATAACATAATCAAACTTACAAATAGTTAATAGTTGTAATTAAATGAACCTGCCTATTGATTCTTGCTTATCTTAGATTTATTGAACAGTGAAAGAACAAGATTGAATATTTGACTATTAGCTTTAGACACTTGGTTTCACAAAGGCAAAGGGATAGAACTAAATGATTTATGGAGGTGTCTTATAGCTGTTTGAATAAAAGTTTAGCCTAATTCCAATTAAATTAAATGCTAAGTTCTCATTTAAAATAAAATTTGTTTATCAGCTACCTATATTTTCTCTTTCAGCTTCTTTCTATAACTCTGACAACATGGGGAATAACAAAAACAAACAAAAATATCCACAAAGACCTGATACCCATAAAGCAAGATAACAGAAAACCTAATTCCGGTATTTTAAAACACTTTTACAAACAGGCAGATGAAACTGATTTGAGAAAAATATAATATAAGCTCTTTCATGGTATCCACCTCATAAAACAGAATTATTAGTAAAATGTAGAAGGAGATTTTGTACCCCACCCTCGACCTCTTCCCCTGACTCTATGTCCCAGTGTTTAGAATCAAACATAAACAGACAAGAACAGAAAACTGAGCAGCCTTGTCTCCACTGTGCATGTGATATTTTTGGAAATGTCTAGGTCCAGTGTTATTTTCTTCTTACTGTTTTTGTAAACTTAGAGTAATTGTTTCAGGAAACAGGTAGCAAATAATTATCTTAAGTATGTGAAGAGACAGGCAGAAAACTAGCAGTGCTGTCTGTTGGGATAAAAATAGTTCAATGCGCCTAAGAACACATTGTCAAATCTTGATGAAATTTGCTCCTCAATTTCACAATCTTTTCTACTCCACTAATTTCCCCCAGATACAAGTACTTGTTCTCTGCAGTAATTTCATAACATTCCCCACCTCCTTCCTTTTCTTAAGCTTTTTTCCTCAAAAACCTTTCCAAATGCAAATATTAGCAAGTAACTCCTTTATTAAAACCATTCGGACCGGGCGTGGAGGCGGATGAAACACCTGAGGTCAGGAGTTCAAGACCAGCCTGACCAGCATGGAGAAATCCCGTCTTTATTAAAAATACAAAATTAGCCAGGTGTGGTGATGCATGCCTGTAATCCCAGTTATTTGGGAGGCTGAGGCAGGAGAATCACTTGAACCCGGGAGGTGGAGGTTGCATTGAGCCAAGATTGCACCACTGCACTCTGGTCTAGGCAACAAAAGCGAAACTCCATCTCAAAAAAAAAAAAAAAAAAAAAAAAAAAAAAAAAAAAAAAAAAAAAAAAAAAAAAAAAAAAAAAACACACAAGAAAAAGTACTGGTTTTTTAATGATTTTAGAAAGAATAAAGCTGCTAGAAGAGAGGACTTAAATTGTTTCCAACACATAGAAATGACAAATGCTTAAAGTGGTGGGTACCTAAAATTCTTGACTTGATCATTACACATTCTGTGCAGGTAACAAAATAGCACGTGTACCCCAAAATATTAAAATATTATATCAACAAAAATCAATGAATAATTAAATAAGCTTAACTTAGCCCATGAAGACCTGTAGGCCATGAACCTATGTTTGTGGTAAGAGGCATCTCATTCTCCTTTCCTCTCCTTCTGTGCACTTCAAATGCAATGGTATTCTTCCAGTTCTCTAAACATGACAACCTCTTTTCTGTCGTATGTCACTCTACATTCATTATTTCTTCTGGGAATTCTCTCTCTCATATTTCTTTTAATTTAGATCACTCATTATTCCTTGATATTTCAAGTCAAAGATTGCTTCCTTGGGAAAGTCTTTCTTGACCAGCAAAACACAATAGTCCTTTCCATTCTCTTACTGTTAAAGCTGTCGTCATATGTTCCACTAGATATTTCTGTTATTGTTTTCCTATTGCATTTTCTGTGTTCCCTTGAACACATACCCCAAGAGAATAGTAACTGTATTGTTTTATTCACCATTTATTCCTCACCAACTAACACAGTGTCCAACACTGGGTGGATATTCAATACATATATGTTGAATGAATGAATAAATGGAGGTTATAGGAGAAGATAAAATTTAGTAAAGTAAATCTGTATTAGGTAAAGACCTGCTAAGAAAATTAGAATTGATTAGAAATGATAATCAAGCTGCAATTACACTTATAAATCAGAAAAAGATAACTGTCAACTCAGAACCGCCTGTCATGTGGGGACAGTGGAAGCTCAAACAACATATCAAAGGCTTCTGATTACATATAACTCATTCAAAGGTAAGTTAATATTCAACATAAATAGCCCATAGAAAGCTAGTACAGAATACTATCTTGGAAAATCAGAATTTGAGTACAGCATTAATAATTACCAATTGCAGGAACAAGTATAAACTTAAAATATAAGTGAATATTTAGTTTCAATAAAATAAAATTTTTAAAAGCCCTGTTAAATATGAGCAGAAAGCCTTTTGTGTAGAATCAACTCAGTTTAAAACATGAAAGACAGAGATGAAAAGATGAGATAGGATGATAAGCACGATGAATAAGCAGAGGAATATTACAAAGAAAATAAATACGTAAGAGCACATACGATGGGAATATAGTTAAATACACTGTAATGAAATGCTAATACAAAGTGAGAGAATTAATACAAAGTAAGGAAAAAGACTGATGACCATCAACAATCCACACAGTTTTGAGTGGAAAAATAAAGCAAATTTACTTACTATTAGGCACAGGATTATCATTCTATGAAAGTGATATCATTATCCTAGAGATTTATGTTAAAACTGTGAATGATCTGAGATTTTATTGAGCATACCGCAGTTTCACAAATTCTGGAAAAAGACAGGAGACTCCTGGGTCAAAAATAGAGAACTTATTATTTATGGAGGAACATGCAGCATGAACTCTATGTTTGCATCTGTTCCTCCTACCCCCGAAATCCCACAAGCATGATGTGAGTGGTCAAGATGGATAACATACACAAAGCAGGTTGTGCCACCATTGAGGACGCCAAAGCTTAGGAAACTACAGTCTTTTAAAGGAGGCTTTAAGGAAGAGCTTTTAAGGACCCTAGAAGCAAACCTCCTCAATCATTGCTCCAGAGAGAGTCAATATCTTTATTATTCCAGAAAGCCAATGAATCTGCCTTACGCTCTTGAGGGAGGCACTATTTCGGTATCAAAAGGCTGTCAGCTACACAATTCTTTTTTAAAAGGCTGTTAAAAAATAAGCTGTAATTCATCTGCTCCAAAGACGTCCAGCAAACTAAAGTTGCCATGGAGAATTGACTGGTAATCAATGCCCCCCACCAAAAAAAACACATAAACATTATACATTTTTCTAGGATACAAAATAATTAAAAATAGAAATATGTATCTTGGTCATAAGTTGGAGGGCTCAATATTATCAACCACATAATTATTATATATGTATCTGTGTGTGGCTGTACACAACATCTATCCATCCATCTAGCATCTATCTATCTCTACAATCTCTATATATAAAGATAGATATCTATAGTTTAAACCAAATGAACATAAACAATTATTTAATCATGAATTAACAATATCTTCTAATTCTTCCTGCGGACTTTTATATTTAAAAAAATAGACTCACAGATTTAAGATCTTTGAATTTAAAAAAGTAAAAAAAATTTTAAAAACAATTTTATACTATAGTATAGAGTGCTAATGTCCTTAAAATCTCTTGTATTATTGTAAAGCAATTAGAAAAATTAATCTCTTAAATCCCTAATATTAAGAAAATCAGTACATATAAAATTTTTAATTAATGAAAAAGATTATCAATGATGGATTAAAAATAAAGAAATAATACTAAATATATCTATTTAGCAGAAAGACATAAATAAATGTATATACTTCTTAGGCAAAGATTTAAAAATCTAACAAAATTAGTATTAAGGAAAGCACATGTAAATATTTTGTGTTCGGAGCAAGCATCAATTAATTAAAACTTTAGGGAGGAAATGTTAAATTATATATGTATCTGTTACACACAGCTGGGTAATATATTCCATCATCCAGGAGCAACTTGACAGGGCAGCTCTGGTTCAGGGTCTTCTATAAAATTATAATTATATATCAGCCAGAGCTAAAGTAATCTGATTGTTTGACTAGGGCTGCAGGATCCACTTCCTATGTAGCTTATTCACACGGATGATAAACTCATGCGAGAAAGTTGATTTGTATCTACCTGGGCCTCTCAATGTGCCTGTTTAGACGTTCTTGTTACATGCCAACCTCCTTTTCTCAGTCTGAGCCAGCAAGACAGCAACAAGACATTCCAATGTCATTTACGACCTAGCCATGAAAGTTATATACCATCACCTTGGCAATATTGTCATGATCACACAGGTAGCTCAATTTAGTACTGGAGAGTACCACACAAGAGCATGAACACCACAAGGTGAGGATTATTGTTGGCCACATTGCCAGCACAGTCTCCCTTTGATCTCCAATAATTGACATCACTCCAAAATGTAAATTATACTCTACTTTCTCTCCAAGGCCTACAGATATCTCAAGAAACTACAGAGTAAGTGTGAAGTAAGCCCAAGATTTCCTCGTCTAAGTCAGATTCAAGTGTGGATGGAACCTCTACGGTGGAGTTCTTCAATTATAAATCTTGATCTAAACATCTGTAAGATAAACATATTTGCCTCTCATAAATCCAGTATACAATGTTAACACAGGCATATTATAAGCATTATAACCATTGCTGTTCAAAATAGTGGAGGCAGATATGGAGGCAGTTAGGAATCAGTAATTCACAATATTTCTGAAAAACAACAGGAAGATGTAAGCAACTCCAGCTAAAAGCAAGGAATATTACCTCTTTTTAGACCCTTAGTCTTACATTTTGAGAGTGCTTCCTTTTTCTATAAATGGTAGCCTCTGTTTACAGAAGAATTTTGTCAGCCTCAACTCTTATGTATGGAAGTTCAGGAGTTGAGAAGTTTCTTTATTTTTTACTGTGTCTAGACCTTTCATTTCACACTATTGGTATGTCTGATAGCACAATTCTTTAAAAACCCTTGGGTTTTCTATGATTTGCAGTCACTGCATTGGAAAATAAAAACCACATTAACTTATCTCTTTAAAATAAGCATTTGTTCTCTTTGAGTTTTTTTCTGATTATGCCAAAGGATAATTCCTTAAGATCTTACAAGGACCTGTTATTTGACTCAACAATTCTCTGAAACATTGTAAGGTTTTATGAAAGAATGTTTCTATCACTCTCATGTGTTTATTTTAGCCTCTGTTTTCCTGAGAGTACTTTGGATTTGATCTTCCTCACAAGACCATTTCTTAATTTATCATCATTTGCCATCTGAAGAAGCTACGGAAAAATCTTGTATTTTTTACATTTAACAGTTGTTTTTTAGCTTCTCTTTCTCCTTATGTACATCGTATTCTATAACAGTAGCAAGTAGCCAGGGAGTACATTCAACATTTTGCCAAGAAATCTCCTTAGGTTAATCATTCATTTTTATCACGTGTTTTCTACCTTCCATACTACGGTAAATACCAGTGCTGCTAAATACAATTACATCATAAGAATCTCACATGCTTAAGCTCCTGATATTAGCATTTTTTTAAAAAAATGTTTAACTTTTATTTTAGATACAGGGACTAAATGTACAGGGTTGTTATATTGGAATATTGCACAATGCTGAGGTTAAGGTACAGATCCCATTACTCAGGTAGTGAGCATAGTACCTGATAGGTAAATCTGCAATTCATGTTTCCTACCCAGTAGTCCCCAGTGTCTACTGTTCCCATATTTATGTCCATGTGTGCTCAGTGTTTGGCTCTCACTTACAAGTAAGAACATGTGATATTTGGTTTTCTGTTCCTGCATGAATTTGCTTAGGATTATGGCCTCCAGCTCCACCCATGTTGCTGCAAAGGAGATGATTTCATTCTTTTTTTTATAGATGCATAGTATTCCATGGTGTATATATACCACATTTTCTTTATCCAATCTATTGTTGATAGGCACCTGGGTTGATTCAATTCC
This sequence comes from Cebus imitator, assembly GCF_001604975.1. Classification (NCBI taxonomy): domain Eukaryota; kingdom Metazoa; phylum Chordata; class Mammalia; order Primates; family Cebidae; genus Cebus; species Cebus imitator. The sequence continues at coordinate 3,216,182 of NW_016107366.1, read as the reverse complement.
TGTTATTGTGAAGAGTGCAGTGGTGAACGTATGAACGTGTACCGCTTTTTGGTACAATGATTTATTTTCTTTTGCATATGTATTCAGTAATGGGATTGCTGGGTAGAATGGTAGCCCCGTTTTATGTTCTTTGAGAAATCTCCAGACTGCTTTTCACTGTGACTGAAGTAATTTATATTCCCACCAACATTCCCTTTCCTCCTCAGGCTCACCAGCATCTGTTGTTTTTGACTAAGCCACTAGCATTTTTTTTTTTCTTTCTTTAGTGCTCACTGACAGCCCCCTTAAGGAAAAGGCAACTTTCACAACATCTCTCCATGTCTTCTCAGAACTTTACTAAAACCCTCTTCATGCCTTTCCAGCTTAACTCAATGCACAGCCCCTCTATGTTTACAGCACTCCACGTTTATAGGTTTTGTTATGGCAGCATCCTACCTACTGATATTTAAATTGGTATCAGATATCTATTGCTGTGTACCAAACTGCAACATCATAAATTTGTTTAAAACAATAATAACTCACGTATTATCTCTCACAGATTCTGTGAGTCACAAACTCTAGAGCTGCTTGGCTGGCAATTTGGACTCCAGGTTATTCATGTTGCCTTCACACAATGACCAGGGCTAAAGTCATCTGAAAGCTTGTCTGGTGCTGGTGAACCTATTTCCATGGTGGCTCACTTGCACGGCCCAGGTGGATGTTGATAAGTTGGTTACTTTCCATGTGGATCTCTTCAAAGGAATGCTTAAATATTCACACTGTATAGCAGATGGATATCCCCACAGCAAAGGAACTAAGACACTAAGGTAGAAGATATAATAGCTTTTATGATCTATGTGCTGAGTTTAAAACTTTCACAGTGACATGGATTACTGGTGACACATTTCACCCTATAAACATGGGAGATGAATTACACAAATGCATAAATACTAGAAAGCAGTGTTCATTGGAAGTAATATTTATTGCTGCCTAATATAATATGTCAGAAACCCTTTCCAAGAAAATCAAGGAAATAACATTCAGGACATAGACATGGGCAACAACGTTATGACTAAAACACCAAAAGCAATGGCAACAAAAGCCAAAATAGACAAATGAGACCTAATTAAACTAAACAGCTCCTGCACAGCAAAAGAAATTATCATCAGAATGAAGATGCAACCTAAAGAATGGGAGAAAATTTTTGCAATCTATCCGTCTGACAAAGGGCTAATATCCAAAATCTAAAAGAACTTAAACACATTTACAAGAAGATAAAAAACAACCCCATCAAAAAGTACACAAAGGATATTAACAGACACTTTTCAAAAGAAGATATTCATATGGCCAACATACATATGAAAAAAAGCTCATCATCACTGGTCATTAGAGAAATGCAAATCAAAACCACAGTGAGATACCATTTTACACCAGTTAGAATGTCGAAAATTAAAAAGTCAGGAAACAACAGAGGCTGGAGAGGATGTGGGGAAATAGGAACGCTTTTACACTGTTGATGGGAGTGTAAGTAAGTTCAACCATTAAGGAAGATAGTGTGGCAATTCCTCAAGGATCTAGAACTAGAAATATCATTTGATCCAGCAATCCCATTATTGCATATATACCCAAAGGATTATAAATCATTCTACTATAAAGACACATGCACATATATGTTTGTTGCAGCACTGTTCACAATAGCAAAGACTTGGAACCAACCCAAATGCCCATCAATGATCGACTGGATAAAGAGAATGTGGCACATATACACCATGGAATACTATGCAGCCATAAAAAAGGAGTTCATGTCCTTTGCAGGGACATGGATGAAGCTGAAAACCATCCTACTCAGCACACTAACACAGGAACAGAAAACACAACACCACATAGCACAACTCATTAGTGGGAGCTGAACAATGAGAATATACGGACACAGAGGGGGAAACATCACACACTGGGGCCTCTTGGGAGGTGGGGGGCTAGGGGAATAGATAGCATTGGGAGAAATACCTAACGTAGATGACGAGTTGATGGGTACAGCAAACCGCCATGGCGTGTGTATACCTATGTAACAAACCTGCACATTCTGCATATGTATCCCCAAATTAAGTATAATTATTTTTAAAAAGTGAAAAAAAACTCTTAAAGACATGATATATCTCATGTATATTTCTAGATTTACAAAAGAGAGCTATAAAAGTGATAATTTCAATTGTTTTCAAAATTTTCTCTTGCAAATTCATCTTTTATTATCAACTAAACTCATAAAATCAAAAATAAACGTTTTCATCATAAAACAGAATATATATCTTATTTGTTGTGACTTTATATACTCTTTATTTCTCTTACATCCACTTTTTTCTGAATTTACATATTTTTATTTTAGTATGTATAATACTGTCTATCATTTAAACAATAAATTATTTGGTGTCCTATTACACCTCAAACTATTGCATTGTCACTTTTTTAACCCAGAATCTTAGAAAATTCTAACAGTTCCTTATTATAGAGTTCCACTTGTGCTTAGTACTGATGTCGGTAAATATTTTTATAAAATTAAATCCTTAAATTTTATTGAGACAAAAATGTTTCTTCTTCATTGTATTAGATTTCAAATCGGCTTTACAAAGTAGTCAGGACTTAAACTTATTAAAGAATAAAAAATAGAATCATCCCACACAAATGAGATGATAGTTTGCCTTTATGATTTTTGCTCAATTGTCCTTTTCAAAAAGCTTTCATTTTTCCTTGACTAATAAGAAACACAGTTAAATCAAACAACTACAAAAATAGACAACATGAGAGAGAGCAGGAAGGAGATTGCAAATTGTCTTATCTCTGTTTAAATACCCTGATATCTTTTATAATTTAAGCAGATCATCATTATGGCTAAGAATATAGGCACCTGGGTCTTAGGTTAGAACCTCAACTCAAATTTTTACTAAATGTGGGATCTCAGGCCTTGTTTTCTTCATTTTCAAAGGGAACGATATTGTTATCAATTTTGTAGGGCTGTTGATGGCATTAAATAGTTCAACATACTTAAAGTGCTTAATAACTGGTTGCAAGCACTAAATAAATTATTTTTAATGAAACAGCAAATTTTTCTACAACATATATACAATTTGAGATACTGAGTCATTTTCATTAAGTGTACATTTAGCAGCAAAAATAAATGCACCTCTTTGTATAGTAATTACAGCCTTTATTTAATTCATGGTTTAGTTTCTGACATACCTTTCTGCTGAAGTGTACGAATCAAATTATTTTGTTTACATTTGATTTGGCCATAATAACAGAAAGATATTGGAATGTTTTATTTTGTTCCTTTTCTTTCCTAAGTTTTCACCACCACTTGAAATAAGTAAATAAATGTACAGATTTTAAAATACGTATGTATGTTTTGTATGTATACATATTTTACATATATGTTATATATATATATAAAATGTAAAAAAAATAAAATGTATTTTTACATATATATTTAACATATATGTAAAATATATATAATATATTTTTATTTAATATATATATTTATAATATATATTTTAAAAATATATTATATAATATATATTTAATTATATATTTATAAAATATTATAATATAAATATATTATAAATATATATATGAATATGTGTATATATGAATATCTATATCTATATATATAGATACAGATATCTGAATATGTTCTCTAATGGTCAGAATGTAAGAAAGTCCTTTTGGCTGCAGGTCCCTCTGACTTTACCCAGCTGCAAAAGCAACATTGTTTCCCAAGTTCCCAGCTTCCGTTGTTTACCCAAAATTTGATCCCTCATTCTTTTTACAACACTCTTCTTATATGTACTAAATCTCAGCTTTACAACTCTTACATGTACCAGGAGAGAACTTGAGGTCCCTGTCACTAAAGCACAGACTGATTTAACATGATGGTAGCAATTTGCTCCTCTGAGCCTCAATAAGGGAGTACTGAGTTTCTCAACTGCTAGTAAAAAATTTCTTTTAGGAATTGCATAAAACTGAAAAGCTTCTTCACAGCAAAGGAAAAAAATCAACAGAGTGAAGAAACAACATACAGAATGGGAGAGAGTATTTGAAAATCATATATCTGATAAGGAGACAAATTTCAAAATATATAAGGAACTCAGCTCACTAGCAGGAAAGCAAATAACCTAATAAAAATGAAGGGGCAAAGGACATGAATAAACATTTCTTAAAAAAATACACAAAAGGCTAATACATATACCAAAAAATGCTCGATGTCACTAAGGGTAATGAAAATCAAAACCACAGTAAGCCAACACCTCGCACCTGTCAGGATGGCTACTACAAGAAAGATAATAGATTGCAAGTGTTGGTGAGAATATGGAGATGATGGAACCCTTGTGCAGCATTGGTGGGAATGTAAATTACTACAGCCATTGTGGAAAACAGTGTGTGGAGGTTTCTCACAAGGTTAAAAATAGAATTATCATATGTTATCCAGCAATCTTTCTTCTAAATATGTTACATCCAATAGGAATAGCATCAGTACTTCACAGAGCTATCTGCACCTCCATGTTCATTGCAACTTTATTGACAGTAGCCAGGATATGGGATCAGTCTAAGTGTTCATTGGCAGATTTTTGATAAAGAAAACATGTGCATGCATGTACGCACACACACACATGCATGCACACACACACAATAAAATGCTCTTCGGCACACACAATAAAATGCTCTTCAGTCAAAAAAGGATATCCTGCCATGTGACAGTGTGGATGAACCATGGAGGACATTACACTATGTGAAACAAGCCAGGAAGAGGAAAACAAACGCTGCAGGATCTCACATGTGCAATCTTAAAAGACATTTAACTCATAGAAGCAGAGTAGAATGGTGGTTATCTGGGGCCTGGTAGAGGAACAGAGGGAAAGTCAACAGGGAATAAAGAGGAATTGGCCAAAAGGTACACAGTTTCAGTTAGGATGAATTAGTTCTGAAGAGCTGTTGTATAGCCTGACTACTGTAGTTAATAGTATTGCGTGCTTGAAATTTTCTGAGAGTAGATTTTAAAGGTTTCAGCACAAAAATATGATGTGTACGAGGTGAGGAACATCTCAATGTGCTTGATTTAATAATTTCACAATGAATGCATATATCAAAATATCATGTTGCACACCATAAATATATGTAATTTTTATTTTTCAATTATACCGTAAGATATCTGGAGAAAAATAAAATTGCCTTTAAATGGACTAAATTCGCTTTTCTAAAATCTCAACCACATTTTCAAAATGTTAATATCTCTATGATAACAGGGTCTAAAAATGCTGTTTCAGAATTATCCTAAAACAAACCTTAAAATAACTAGATTTTAAGGAAATTACATATATCAAAGCGTAGACATAGAATGTCACCAAAGTAATGGCTTCTGAGTTAGCATGAATACATGACGGGCCAATATCAGATCTTTGTGTTGAAGGTAAAACATCTTTTTAAATTGTCTTTTTTTCTTCATTTCTCTCCCTCTCTGTGAAATTTTTGAATGGAAAGGTAACTAACTCAGGCAAATACACATAACTCTCAAAGAGACTATCATGCTTACATGACAATGTCCATGTCCTTTCCATGTAGGTAGAGTTACATTAAAAGGCTTATTATTAGATTGGCTCTTCTGAGCAACTGTCCTCGATAAACACGCTTCAACTCTTTAATTGCCTAAACCACTGCAGAGGTAAATGAAAAATTAATTAGAGGAATCAAGCGCTGGAGGCCCTAGATCAGTCTGTCACCTCATTGAATGGAGACTGCCCTAGGCCAGTGATTCTTAAAGTGTGGTAATACCAGGACCAACAGCATCACAGGATGTCTTGTAGAAAATGGCGATTCCTGGGCCCCACAAAGACTACATGAACCAGAAATGTTATGACTGGAGGCCAGCAATCTGTCTTTTATTATTATTATTATTATTATTATTATTATTATAGATGGTGTCTCACTGTCACCCAGGCTAGAGAGCAGTAGCACAATCTTGGCTCATCGAAGCTGCAAACACCTGGGCTCAAGTTGTTCTCTGGCCTCTGCCTCTTGAATAGCTGGGACTCCAGGCACGTGCCACCAGGCCCAGCTAATATTGTTAAAAACTGTATTTTTGTAGAGCTAGAGTCTATCTATGTTGCCCAGGCTACATAAAAAGGACTTAAGCAATCTCCCTACTTCAGCCTCCCAAAATGTTGAGATTATACCTGTGAGCCTCCACATCCAGCCAATCTGTCTTTGAATAAGCTCTCTAGATGATCCTGATGAGCTAGAAAGTTAGTATGTTTGATTTAATCCATTTCAATTTTGTATTTTTCTTACTAAAGAACACAGATTTCATTAATGTAGAAATGTTTCAGTTATCATCTTCTAGTACACTTTATTAGACAATCCAAAAGGATTTTTCTCATCTATCTGTAAGAAAACAAAATAAAGGAATAAAGCAAAGCAAAACAAAACAATTCTGGCCCCAATAAGTTTCTGACCTAGATTTAAAATGAAGTTAAAACTGGGATGGTTATATAATTGCTCTGGTTAGGTTATATAATTACTATGGTTATATAGAGATATGGATATGTATAGTTAGGGAGTTAGGTGTCTGAAATCCTCTTAATTCTAGTTGCTCATAACTCTAGAGTAATGCTGACAAACAACCATTAGTAATATTTGTTCATGGGAGACAGTGTTGGCTATATTTGCCCTTGAGAGACTATTCCGTCCTGTGTACAGAAACTCAGAGAAATGTGTGTGTTGGTGTGCATGTGTCTGCATATATTAGACTACTTACTGTGAATCAAGCACTGATCCTCCTATTGCAGAGGCTACTTTCTATTGTAGAGAGAATGTAGATAACAAAATAAAGGGAAAGTGATGAAGTGACCAATTGTGGGAATAGTTTGTTTATTTAGGGTGAGGTTAGGGAGAGCACTTGAATTAAGTGACGTCTGAGTAGACTTGATATAAAGTGAATGTCTAAGTTCTGCAGATACCTGGATAAAGATACCTTTATCCAGGTATCAGAGCTTGCAGTAAAGAGCTTGGGACATGGGATCATGTTCACCTATCTTCAAGTTCTGATCCTGTTTTTTAATTAACCATCTGATACTTGAAACAGTTACTTAAGTTATGGGAATCCTAACATACCTCAATTGGAAACTGTGATGTGAATATGTATTTTAAACGTTCATATAAAGATTAAAAATTCTAAAAATGTTAAGTGACAAACACAGCTCCTGAATATAGCAAACATGCAATGCTGCATTTTATTGTATTCTGAATATTTTAAGCTGCTTTAGAGTTTTGCTGTATCAAATGCCACTAGTTTTCTTTCTCTTTCATTCTCATCAATTTATTCAGCATCAATTTTTATCACTATCTAAGTGAACCAGGCACTTTTTAAAACCACATTCCTTATAGACATTTAGAGCAGAACCCTAGAACTGCTTGTATTTCCTGTCCCGCACATTCCACATTGGCACATTTACAATTCAGATTTTCAGTAAGTTATTTTATGTCTATACACAGCCACTTGCACTTTGCATAATACATATTAGTCCTTGAGACCAATGCATGCCAGCAACATAAATATTTTCGGAAGCAAATACACTTTGGAAGGTGTTTTTGTCCATACATTAAATCTCCACCTTTTGGCCTCATTATATATTACAAAGATTGCCTTGAGTTATTTGACAAATTGCTTCGTTCTCTATGTTCTGGAGTAGGTTGAATATTGCTTACATTTTCTCAATAGCACTTTTTTGGTGGGAGCAGTAGGGAGCGAAGAGAAAATAAAAAAACGGCTCAGCTGTCTTAAGAAGGTAACAAGCAGGTGGATATGGTTAAAATTAGTGGGATAAATTTAGCAACTTCCACACTGCATTCTTGTTTACCACTCTTTTGTTTTCTATTTTTAAAACACTAGCAAGATGTTGTCTAGATAACTCTCATATTATTACAGAATAAGGAAAACCATCATTTATATTGTCACCATGTACAAACCATTTAGAAAGTGGAGTATTATTACATTCATGCATTTATAGGTTATAGAGGCTTATACTATGGAGTTTGAGAAGAACCCTTTTGGAAAACGAAATGACACGATATATAAAATGTCCATGACCTTGAGCCTACTAATTTTGTCTGGCGACTTATCTCTAAAATGTAGTTTATAATATAAGAAAAACTGTACATTTTAAAACAACTTAAAGAGTGTAATTGAATTCTTTGCAACTCAGTGGATAGGTGCTTGAGGGGATGGATAATCCATTTTTGATGTGCTTCTTTCACATTCAGTACCTCTATCAAAACATCTCATGTATGCCGTAAATACATGACAGATATGACCTTTAACAGCCAGACTTCTAGGTATCAGTAGCTGGTTGCAATGTCTTTAAAGGCATTTAATCCTTCTGCAAAATATTTTTTGTAATTGTGAAGTTGTCTCCATAATAGAAACAAGGAATATTGGGCAAAAAGCTAGTGTAAGCAAGCAAAAATAATGTGCCCACAAAAATAAAAAATAAATAAAATGCATGCTTATATTCTTTTAGTCTTAACTATTTAAAGACATAGTTATTTGGGTATTGTTGTTACTCAGTTGTATGAGTTCTTTATCCATTCTGGATACTAATCACTTGCTGGATATATGATTCACAAATATTTTCTCCCATTTTATAGGCTGCCTATTTACTGTGTGAATTATTTGCTGCACAGGAGTTAAGTTTGGTATTATTCCATTTGTCTTTTGTGCTTTATTGCCTGTAGTTTGGGTGTCATATTCAAGAAATCCTTGCCAAAACCAGTGTCATGAAACTTTTCCTTGGTGTTTCCTCCTAGAATTTTAGTGTCATATCTCACATTTAGATGTTTAAGACATTTGATGTAGTTTTTTGAATATGGTGTAAAATAAGGATGCAACTTCATTTTTTCCATATGAATGTCTGGCTTGCCTAACAATTTGTTGAAGAGACAATCTTTCCCCACTCTGCAGCCCTGACACCCTTGTCGATAATTATTTGATCATATATGTGAGCATTCATTTCTAGGCTCTTTATTCTGTTCCACTGGTCTGTACGTCTGTTCTATGACAGTATCACATTGTTTTATTTACTGTAGCTTTATAATATATTTTCTAATCAGAAAATATGAAGCCCCAGTTTTTCTTCCTCAAGACTGTTTTAGCCTTTCATGGTGCTTTGAGATTCCATATGAATTTTAGGATGGTTATGCATTCTTACTTCACTAATTTTCACATATATATTAGAGTTGACAGGGCAGGGAGAATCAAATTCTAGCTATATTATAGCAATGCCTTGGCTATTCTGTTATAAAAAGATTGCAAATTCTTCAAATCTGCAATGCTGGCTGGGCACCTTGTCATCTTCTTGTAGTTCTAACTACTCAAGACACTGATATGGGAGGGTCATTTGAGGCCAGGGGTTCAAGGCTGTAGCTGAGACCCTGCCTCTTAAAACAAAAACAACAAAAGAAACAAAAAACATAAAACAAAGCTGCAATACTCTTCTGCAAGACCCAGTTACTTGCATAGTTCTAGGTATATTGTTGTTTGATTGCATTTTCGTACTAGAATGAAACATTCTAATGGACAAATTTAGAACTCACCTTAATATTTTCTACTATTGTCAATTTTTACAAACAATTTATATTATTCCTTAAAATCAATAGCAGCTGTAATACAAGCGTAAGCTTCATATTAGCTCTCCTTATTCAATGTTACTAAAACAAAACTGTCCTGTCTTCTAACTTTTTCCTCCATTCTTAATGTAGGACCAGAAGTTTGTTTTCTCACTAAAAAAATCTTACCCACATTGAACATTCTGCTATTCTGCTTTTCTGTTTTATCCTTTCTTTTTTTTCTTTTCTTTTTTTACATTGAGTTGCCTAGGCTGGAGTACAGTGGCCCAAGTCTCGGCTCACTGCAACCTCCTCCTCCCAGGTTCAAGCCATTCTCCTGCCTCAGTCTGGAACTACAGGCTCATGCCACCACACCCAGCTAATTTTTTGTATTTTTAGTAGAGACTGGGTTTTACCATGTTGGCCAGGATGGTCTCGATCTCCTAACCTCATGATCCACCTGAGTCAGCCTCCCAAAGTGCTGGCCTTACAGACATGAGCTACTGAGCCTGGCCTCTGTTTTCTTTTAATTAACATATTTATTTATGAACTACGATAAGCATATGAAAAAAGCAAAATAAAAGAATGGATTATTTTACAGTGAGATAAACAGATGTGTCATTGGGCACATTGCTCAATATTTCTTTTGTTAAATAAATTAAAAATTAGATGAATATCTTAACCTATTTATCAATTTTTTATCTGCTTACATAATGGTTGCTATTACATAAAAGAAAATGTATATACTTTTCCTGTATCTTAATACTTTTACTGCATTATATATATATATGCATTTATATCATAATAGCTAGCATTTATTGATATCTTATCATAGGCCAGATACTTTGCCAAATAATTTGTATGCATTAACTCATTAAAATGCTATCCCTACCCCATGCAAGAGTTATTATACTTTCCCCATTTTAAAGAGAAATACTTGGAATACAGTCCCATTTTTCTCTAAAGTTGCACACTTCTTTTTTAACCTTTCTTTCATTCAACATGCAGATTATTATATTTTTAAAACTTGGAAGATGTAAATCATTTATTTTAACATGGAATGAACCATAAATGTTTATCTGTTTTTTTACAGTGGAAAGTTAAGTCATTTGAAAACTCTGCCATTGCAAATAGCGTTTTGTTCATGTGTACATTGTACATATGCTTGAAAGTTAGTTTAGTATAGAAACTGGAAGTTATTAGTATTAATTATTTAGCCTAGATGTGTGTTTGCTAAATGGTGGCAACACACTATAAAATTTACTATAACTAAATAAAGATTTAACATTTGGCCTGCATTGTTCCAGCTCTACTTTAGTACATAACCCTGTTCTCTTTCTTTGGAATGCACAGAATGAAGATGGATGTGGATTTTTGTGTCTTCCTTGTTGTTGTGAAATGTCCATCCTTGGAAATGACCCTGTATCAATGCCTGGTGCAAGCTGATACTGCAGCCTTCTTGTGTCAATGCAATGTACATTGACCTCGGTTTTAATTTGAGAAGCTGGACATTCTCTGCAGGCTGCTGTAATAAAAGCAGCTGTGAACTGGGCATCGCAGTGAGATAAAGCCAGCACTTTATCACAGTATTTCTTGTCCCATAATCTTCTGTAAAGCCAATTATGCATAATGTTAGATTAACGCCTACGTGTTGCTTGTGCCTGATGGCCAATCTGAAATTCTCAATTGATACTGGTTGGACCACTAAGTATTGCCATATTTTTTCTTCAGAACGATTCTGCTAGTAATACTCAGGACACTAAGAATTATTAAGCTTTTTTTCTCTAGATCTATTCTAGCAATTCCATGCCACTAAATATACGGCATTATTTTCTCTGCATCTTTATCAACACCTGTTTCTGAAATTTTTTTGCACTTTCCAAATCTAGTGCCAATATTACCTCATGTTGTATATAATTTGCACTTAACTAATTACACTGTAACTAATTACAGTGAAATTTTATGTTCCCGCTTGTATTTTATTTGTCCATTGTGGGTTTTGTAGCACTAATCATTCATATACTTTGCTCATGTTTCCATAGAGCTGTTTTCCTATTGATTTTGAAGAATTATATTCTGGACTTACTTTATCAAAGAAAGCCACAAAGGTAAGAAAGAGACAGTAATAAAAGTCACCGTCTTTTAGAGTCTAATATCAGAAGTAACATTTCATCACTTTCACTACATTTTATTCATTACAGTCAAGTCACTACGTACACACATCTCAACACACATACACACACACAGGGGAACATAGGTCTGAATGAGAGGAGGCGGGGATCATTGAGACACACTTCAGAATTTACCTCCCACACCTTACTTACAATCTCAAGTTATCAAAGAGTTGATCATCCCCTTGCATCTCTACTTGCAAATAGAAAGGAAAGGGCAAAAATTAAGTCAACAATACAATACAATTCAATTTTTTTCTAACATAATGATCTCTGATATTCCAACCTGGAGTCCTTCCATGGAATAGTTATAACTACATGATGTGAGATAATACAAATCTTCCTATGTTTATGAACTTTGCACTGATGATGGTATGTTCCACAGATGGGCTATGGTTCAAATGTTTATGTAAAACCGTCAATCCCCTCTTTACCTGTGCTTCCTTAGGGTATCTCTCAACAAGTGATTCTATGGCACTGCCTAATTAATTGAGGACTTTGGTAGTACTATATTTGGTTCTCAACTTACCCTGTCATTATAATATGGAATAAGAATACTACTTTTCCATTATAACTCACTGAAACCAGACGATGCTAAATCAAACATTATTTTCTTACTATTTTAGTTCTTTCTGTTTTCCTCTTGGTAGATGTATATGTTTATTCTTTTATTTCATTTTTACATAGATCTACTTGATTCTGAAGCACTATTAGATTCATGGTTATATTTTATTCCTCAAATTTCTATTTTAGGAAACTGGTAATCGAAGTTCTTGGGCATAACTTTCTTCTTTGCACACCTACATTGATTAGCTGTTTCAGCTTTTATGTAAGTACAAAATTTAGAAAATTATGAGACTGTCACCCATCAAAAGGTGTTATTTTAAGTTTCTTCTTTTATTTTTAATCTAAGTAATAGTCAAAAACTCCCTCCACTTTTTTCTTAACCATCAGCCATGAAAGGTTGTTTTTGTATCTTTTGCCTTAAAGTCTCAAGAGTAGAGATTTTGTCCCTGCCTTAGGAAAGGTTGATAAAAGAGATTTTCATCCATTGTGAAGCTCTAAGGACATGACCTGTTCTCTGCTTCTAAGGAACGAAGTGATTCAATTCTATCATTTGTAGTTGATATGGCTGACGTTGGAAATTATAGTTTGCCTTTTTACGGTAACTAAATGTTTGACTTTTTCCTTCTTTCTCTTTTTCTTCCTCTGTGTAGGTTGTGTGTGTTTGTGTAAACATATATATATATATATGTGTGTGTGTATATAAATATATATATATATACACACACATACAAGTATAAAAGACAATATGTATATACAAAGTATATGTACATATTTATGTATATATGCACATTGTAATAAGAATGCGTGATTTCTCAGGACAAAATTAAGAAATTGAAAAATTACCTGGCAGAACACCATGTGTTTTCCATCTTTTTTTTTTAACTTTTATTTTAGGTTCAGGGGCACAAGTGCAGGTTTGTTACACAGATACACTTCCGCCATGGGCCTTTGTTGTGCAGATTATTTCTTTTTTTTTACCCAGGTATTAAGCCTAGTGCTTATAAGTTATTTTTCCTGATCCTCTCCGGCCTCCTACTCTCCACCTTCTGATAGACCCCAGTGTCTGCTGTTCTCCTCTATGTGTACACATGTTCTCATCATTTAGCTCCCACTTACAAGTGAAAGAATGTGGTATTTGTTTTTCTGTTCCTGTGTTAGTGTGTTAAGGATAATGGCCTCCAACTCCATCCATGTTCTATGCAAAAGATATGGTCTCGTTTTGTTTTTTTTTGTGTGTGTGTGGCTGCATAGTATTCCATGGTGCAAACGTGCCATATTTTCTTTATCCAGTCTATCATTGATAAGCATTTAGGTTTATTCTATGTCTTTTCAGCCTCCTTTTTGTAACTTATAAATGGTTTCTAAGCAAATTGATGGCATAGGCTTTGCAGTGCTGTGTACTCAGAAGCTTATTAAACTCATGTTATTTTGGAGATGACCAAGGCTTGAAGCAAGGATCTCCCCCAGGTTTTCCCAGAAGTTTGTTTGTGTTTAGGTAATAATAGAAACTCATGTGTCTTGATTACACAGATTTCATCTTGGAAACATCTAAATTTAAAAATAAATCTTTCTTGCACAGAGCCAACTACTGGTTCCCTCAATCCACAGACTGAAGAAAATCTAATCAGCAAATTCATTGAACTATAAGTTTAGACCTGAAATAATGCAAGCAGGGATAAACATGTAATTTTGAGATTGAGTCATTACTTCAGTATTAAAGTATGACTACCAAGGCTCTGGCCTTCCCTCTTTCTCAAAACATGCACTAACCCTTAGCAGTTTATCGTTCAACGATCATCTTGGGTCATGGTTTGGAATCCAGAACCAGGTCATCAATAGCAATCCATAATACACAAACACACTTTCCCTCTTTTAATCACTGGCATGGAGAAACAAAAGAAATATTTCCCAGATAGCTAAGCCTTTTTATCTTAAAGCTCAAAACCTCTATTATACATTTTACCTATTTGGGGATACAAAATAATAACCTAACCATAATGTACTTAAACTTTATCCATCCTTCCATAAGCAAGAAAAAACTGAAACTTGATGCTCTCCACATAAATCTATTTTGTGAAATTATATTCAAAGTAGCAATAGTTTGTCTCATTTGAGCTATCTGGTGGAGCAAATTTAGAGAATGAGGTATGTTACCTTAGACAGTCATGACTGATTCTTTGAAAAGGGCTAAAGTTGCTATAGTTGTGAGGATGACAGCAGGAACTCTGCCTAGACCTTCCATTCATTTTGCCATGCTTTCTGATAATGCAATGACTATGGATGCCTAAACTGTGCCAGTCACTGCTTTGTCATTTCCAGTATGAGATAATGTACCCAAAGGAACAGTTTCTAGGTATCTGGAATGTCTGTAAGAAGGGCAGCATGACATCTTACTTTTAACATAACAATTCTAAATTATGGGATGTACAAAAGACATTCTAAAAATGTGGCAAAGGAGATTGGAAATAGCTTGTTTGAAGGAAAAAATGAGAAAAAATCAAACAAATAACTATCTTATCTGTTCAAATATTTCAATACATTTTGTACACATGCATTACAATATATTTTCATAGTCTCTTATCTTATATATCACACTCAACACCACTCAACTGTAAGTTCTGGTGTACAGGGATAATGTCTTATTCACTCTTGAATTTGCAGACATTGGCAAGACACAAATATCTAACCCATGGTCAATAAATAATGGCTAAATAAATTAATATGTTTGTGTACAATTCATTTTCCTTTACTTCTTCCTTTTATATAATACTAAAAGTTTCTGCCAAGCATACTGTTTTACTTTATTTTGTAATTTTATCATTTTACATTACTTTTGTATTGATTCTCCTGGTCAATCTAAGAATTGTTTACTTTCTGTTTAAGCCTAGGATGATATAAGTTAGATAAGCATTTTTAGTCATTTCTCCAGTTTGTCTTCTTTGGACAAGCAGGAAGTGCATTTTGTTATAAATGATATTTGACATTTTACTTCCAAACTGCCAAATAAATAAATAAATATCCTAGAACAATTTTCACATACTGACCACTAGCTAAATGCATTCTTTATATAAAAATATGCTTAATTCCCACAACCATCATATGCAGTAGATATAATTAAAATTATTCAAAGTTATAATCATAGGTTTAAGTTTTAAATTGTATACTTGTGAATCAGTAATTTATATCAATTATCAGATATATACCCGTTATAAACAGATTCTGACTTTATACACTTTCACACATATATGAGCAAAAACACTGACTCTACCGTAAACATCAGCACCTGAGTACATCACAAGTATGAATCTTTTTCCCTCAGGAATTAACCTCAGAATAGCAACTGTAGAGATCTATAGACATATGTACTCTACAAAAAGTCTGCATTTAATTTATAAATAAATTACTCATATTACTTACGTGCTACAAAATGGGAAGGAAATCTTCCATTTTGTAGGCGATTATGTGATAATTAATAGAAAAGATTTTATAGCCATCTTGGAAGAAATAAATGCATGCAAATAATTGCTCATGCATATTTTTAAAAATTGAACAGCTTCTTTCAGAAATGCTGCAAGATAATGGTTATTGTTTCTTGATATTATGAATTATTTGATATTATTGTTTTTCATAGTTATTACAAAATAAATATATATCCAGGTACATATTTTACTACAACTATTCTTTCAGGCTGAATATAATTACAAAAAAAATTTTAGAACAGTTTTAGCTAAGATTAGGAATTTGATAAATCATCATTATTAATCAATTTGATTCAGTTATCTGGGTATCTCTCATTTTTAAAATGAGATTTTACTATATCAGTGTTTTTATGATTTTGACAAATAATAATTGTATATGTGTGTGGAGTACAAAGTGATGCTGTGATATATGTATATAATATACAATAATTGAATCACGCTAATTAACTATCCATCACCTCAAATATTTACCATTTATTTTTCCTGTTTAAATGAAACATTGAACCTTTTGACAAACATCTTCCAATTCATCCCAACTGGTAATCAACACTATTCTCTGCTTCTAAGAGTTTTATTGCTTTAGGTTGTACATATAACTGTGAACACATGTTATTTGTCTTTCTGTTTAGAGATTAATTCCCTTAGCCTAATGTCCCCCAGGTCCATGCTTGCTGTGGCAAATGACAACATTTCATTTGGGTATAGTTACCTAGTGTGTGCTTGTTTGATCAGTGTTCATTTTTTAAAACTTGTTTGAGGAAAATCTCTATACAGTTTTCCATAGAGGCTGTACCAGTTTACATTCCCACTGACCATGTACAAGAGTTCCCTTTATTCCACCTTATTAACATTTCTCATCTTTCTTTTTGATAATGGCCATTCTGACAGGCGTTAGGTGATAAATTATTGTTGTTTTAATTTTCATTTTTCTAAGTGACTAATGATGTTAAAGGAGAGTATGGCCTCTCAAATTTCAACTGGGCAATTCTAAATTATTAGATGTACTTGATTGATACCTGTTAGCCACTTGCATATCATTTTGTGAACTATATCATGGATCTATTAGCCATTTGTATATTTTCTTTTAAGAAATACCTATTACATTTTTAAATAGGGTTGTTTTCTTGATGTTATTTATTATATAATGGATAGTAACCTCTTATCGCAGCTTTTGGTTAACAAATATTTTCTCCCACTCTGTACATTGTCTTTTAACTAGTTAATTGCCTTCGTTCTTGTGCAGAAGCTTTTGAGTTTGATGTAATCCAGTTTGTCTATTTTTGCCTTTGTTGTCTGAGCTTTTGGAATCTAATCCAAATAAACAATAAGCCAGACCAATTACATGTAGCTGTTTCTGCCTGGTAGTTTTATAGTTTCAGGTCATATGTTTAATTCTTTTTTCTTTTCTTTATTTTTTGAGATAGGATCTGGCTCCAAAGCCCAAGTTGGAGTGCAGTGGCACTATCTCAGCTCACTGCAACCTCCATCTCCTGGACTCAAGCCATCCTTCAACCTCAGACTCTCAAACACCTCGGTCTACAGGTGGTGCATGCCAGCACACCAGGCTAATTTTTTTTTTTTAGGTGGAATTTCACTCTGTTACAAAGGCTGGAGTGTAGACATGATTTCAGCTCACTGTAACCTCCACCTCCTGGACTCAAGCCATCCTCCCACCTCAGACTCCCAATAGCTGCCACTATGCCAGGCTAATTTTTGTATTTATTGTAGAAATGGGGTTCTGACATATTGTCCAGAATGGATTCAAACTCCTAGGCTCAAGCAATTCACCCACCTCAGCTCCCAAAGTGCTGGGATGATAAGAATGAGTCAAAGTGCCCCATTTGCTTAATTATCTAATCATTTTAAGTCAACTTTTGTATATAGTTTGAGATGAGGGTCCAGTTTTTTTTCTTCTGCATGTGGCTATTCAGTTTTCCCAACATCCTTTATTGAAGAGACTGTTCTTTTTCCATTGGATAATCTTGGCGTCTGTCAAAAATTAATTGACCATTAAAAGAGGTGGTTTGATTTTATATTCTGTGGTCTCTTCCATCGCACAATGTGTTAATTTTTTTGCCAGTCCTATACTGTGCTAATTACAATAGCACTATAATATAGTTTGAAATGAGATAATCTGATGCTTCCAGCTTTGCTTTGGTTTGAGAAGGATTGGTATCAGTTCTTCTGTAAACGTATTGTACAATTCACCAAAGAAGCCCTCAGGCTTTGGGTTTTTCTTTCATGAGATACATTTTAGTACTTATTCAACAATTTTACTCACTATTGGTCTATTTCTATTTTCTATTTTTTACAATCCAGTCTTGGTAGATTTTATGTGTCTAGGAATTAATTCACTTCTGTTACAGGATACATGGGGTGACACTTCACCAGCTAGAAACCCCTTTGGCCAGTGGCCCCTCCAGGTTGAGCATTTATTGTGCCCACTGGGCTTGTGCCATCCACTCTGCATGGCAGGCTGCAGATCGCTCGTGCTGCCAACCTGGATCCCTCACCTGTCAAGGGCGAGCCAGGTACCCAGCAGCAAGGGGTGTGTAAGCAAGACAGCGTGGGCACACAGGCAGGCATGCTGGCTGCTGCAGCAGGGAAGACAGCTCCAGGCACTAGTTCCATGTGAGGCTGCAGCTGGAACAGATATACAGCAAACAACTTCCACTGTGGGCACCAGTGTCTGGACGGGGAAATGTGGTGGCACCTAAACGCTCGGAGATGCTAGAACCTGAAGATCCCCAAAGAAATTGTTGTAGCCCTGGCTTGGAGAGCCCACAGGTCTGGACTCCCCAGAGGGCCGCACTCTTCTCTCTTTCATGTTGCCTGCAATGTAATGAATGGAGAGGGGCATTTCAGCCCTGTTTGTATTATAGTTCTCAGTCCTACCATTTGGCCAGTACCAAGTTCTTATCCTGCATCCAGGAAGAATGAGGTATATGAACACCTGGAGGGTGAGCAAGGCAGACAGGAGCCTCACTGTGTGACAGAAAAGCTCTCAGAGGACCTGCACTGGGTAGCTCCTTTCCACAGAAGGTCATCTGATAAGTGTCCAGCTCTCAGTGGAGAGGAGACCCAGAGTAGGTAGCTCCCTTCCTCCGGCAGGCCATCCTGATGAGTCAAGGAGAACCAAATTGGGTAGCTTCTTCCTGCAGCTGGTAGTCCTGATTTCTGTGTGCATCTAGCTGGGTCCAGGGATTTTTATGGGCTCAGAAGGGAGGAATTGAGTGATGATTGGTCCATGAGTGCCCGAGTGGGTTTAGAAAAAGCACTACGATTTCTCACTTCTCACTCCAGGCCATGACTCCACCTGGAACTGATAGACTGGCCCTCATGCTTTAGGCCATCCCTGGCTTGAAGGTAGGGTTTCACCAGGGACCTGCCCCTTTTTGCCCAGGAGCCTGTCTGCCTCCCACCACCATCAATCATGTTGTCCACAGCCCCCAAGCTGTTCCTGCCAAGGGGAGCCTGCTGGCCCACACCAAGCCCACCTTACCCCCCTCAGCCTCCCTCCCATGTTTGTTAGCACCCAAAGTCCAGAGGGGGCCAATGTGGAAGGGGGCTGGCATACTAGTGTCGCCCCAAGTGCACACACACCCAGCCGAGTTGTGACAGTGCCCAGGCTTAGCTTCAACTTTGCTCCAAAATTGGAGCAGGCACCAGGAACAGGGAGAGGCCATGCTGTGGGAGCAGGCACTTCTGAGCCTGTGGGGGCAGGTGGGCTTCCCAGGACCCTGGGAGCACAGGAATGCCTGGGTCTGCAGCTGCACCTGGGTGACTACAGCCAAGTCCAGGTGGATGGGGCACTTGCCCTGCCAACTCACAAGAGGGCAGGGCTCCCACCTGATCCTGGCTCCCACTGGCTCCATGAAGAGTGCAGCCCCAGCTGGGCTTCCCTGTAGAAGCGGGTGTCCTCACAGGGGCCTCTCCAGATGCGCTGCTGCTGCCATCATGGCTACTAGGTTATCCAATTTGTTGGCATGTAATTATTCACAGGAAATTTTATGATATTTTATATTTCTGTGATAACAGTTATAATTTCTTTTCTTTCATTTCTGATTTTTAAATTTCAGTCTTCTCTTAGTCTAGCTAAGGGCTTACAAATTTTGTCTATCTCTTCAAAAAACAAATTCTTGCGGTCATTGATTCTTCTCTTGTTTTGTTGTCTCTATTGCATTTATTTCTTCTCTGA
Organism: Cebus imitator; assembly: GCF_001604975.1. NCBI lineage: Eukaryota > Metazoa > Chordata > Mammalia > Primates > Cebidae > Cebus > Cebus imitator. The sequence goes on along the minus strand of NW_016107366.1, from coordinate 3,196,140 downwards.
TCTTTATTATTTCATTCCACCTTCTAACTCTGAGTTTAGTTTGTTCTATTTCTAGTTCCATGAGGTATACAATTCAGTTGCTTATTTGAGATCTTTCTGCTTTTTGCTATAACATGTATTCCTATAAGATTCCCTCTGAGAACTTTGATACAACCCATAAGATTTGGTATATTGTGCTTCCATTTTCATTTGTCCCAAGATTTTTAAAAATTTCACTTCTTCTTTTTTTTCTCAGTGCCTGAACTACCTTTATTTAGTTTGTAAAAAATTATTGTTATACTTTAAATTCTGGGATACATTTTCAGAATGTGCAGGTTACATAGGTATACATGTGCCATAGTGGTTTGCTGCACCCATCAACCTGTCATCTACATTAGGCATTTCTCTTCATGCTATCCCTCCCCTAACCCCCCATTCCCTTACAGGCCCTGGTGTGTGATGTTCTCCTCCATGTCCATGTGTTCTCATTGCTCAACTTCCACTTATGAGTGAGACTATGTAGTGTTTGGTTTTCTATTCCTGTGTTTCTGAGAAAGATGGTTTCCAGCTTCATCCATGTCTGTGCAAAGGACATGAACTCACCCATTTTTATGGCTACATAGTATTCCATGGTGTATATGAGCCACATTTTCCTTATCCAGTCTATCATTGATGGGCATTTGGGTTGGTTTCAGGTCTTTGCTATTGTATTTGACTCATTGGTTGTTCAGGCTTAATTCCACATATTTGTGATTTTTAAAAGATTTCTCCTGTTGTTAATTTCTAATTATATAATATTTTGAAAAGATCATTAATATTATTTCAATTCTCTTGAATGTGTTCAGACTTGTTTTGTGGCCTAATAAATGATTTATCTTGGTGAGTGCTCCATGTGGATTTGAGAAGAAAATGCATTCTGTTACTATTTGGTTGAATGTTCTGTATGTATGTTGAGTCCATTTGATCTAAATTATAGTTTAAGTCCAATGTTTTTTAATTAATTTTCTAAGTGATCTATCTGTTCTTGAAAGTGGAGTATCGGTATCTTTTACCATAATTTTTTTGTAATTTATGCCTTCCTTAAGATCCTCTAATATTTACTGTATATATTTAGAGTTTCCAATGGGGTTTTTTTTGGGTGTGTGTATATATATTTACAATGGTTTTAGCTTTTTATGAATTGACACCTTTATCATTATAAAGAGATTCCTTTGTCTGTCTTTACGATTTGTTTTACTTAAAGTCTATTTTCTCTAAGTTGCTATGGTTTAAATGTATCTACTTCAAAATTCAATTGTTAAAACCTAATAGCCAATGTGACAGTATTTAAAGGTAAGATTTTAAGAAGTGATTAGGTAGTCATAGCTCTTCACTTAGTGAATGAAATTCGATGCTTTTATAAAAAACTTAATGGAGGCAACTTATCCCTTTTTGTCTCTCACATCCTGCCATGTGAAAACACTGGGTTTCTTCCCTCTGGAGGATGTGCATCAAAGTACCATCTTAGAAATACAGAACAACTCTTACCAGATAAACTAAAGGGCCAGCATCTCAATCTCACACTTCTCCATCTCTAGAACAGTTTTTAAAAAAATGTGTTCTTTATATATTACCCAATCCTGGGTATTTTGTTATTGTACCACAAACAGACTAAGATGTAAGTGTAGCTACCCTTTTTGTCTTTTGGTTTTCTTTACAAACATTAACATTAGATGTCTTGATAGAGTTCCATAATTCCCATAGGCTTTCTTCTTTCTTTTTTATTCTGTTCCCTTTCTATTCCTCTGACTTGATAATTTTATTTTATTTTTATTTATTTATTTTTGAGACAGTCTTGCTGTCACCAGGCTGGAGTGCAGTGGAGCAATCTCGGCTCACTGCAACCTCCGCCTCCTAGGTTCAAGCAATTCTTCTGCCTCAGCCTCCTGAGTAGCTAGGACCACAGGCAACTGCCACCATGCCTGGCTATTTTTTGTATTTTTAGTAGAGATGAGGTTTCACCATGTTGGCCATGTTGACTCTTTTTATTTTTTTGTGTGTGTATATATATATATATATTTGTATGTGTGTGTGTGTGTGTGTATATATATATGTATACATATATATGTATAAATATATATACATATATATGTATATATACATATATATGTGTGTGTGTGTATATATGTATACACACACACACATATATGTATACATATATATATACATATATATGTGTGTATATATATATGTGTATATATATATGTATACATATATATACACACATACACATATATATATATATATATAATTGCATTTTAGGTTTTGGGGCACATGTGAAGAACATGTAAGATTGCTGCATAGGTACACACATGGCAATGTGGTTTGCTGCCTTCCTCCCCATCACCTATATCTGGCATGTCTCCCCATGTCATCCCTCCCCAACTCCCCACCTCCTACTGTCCCTCCCTTAGTTCCCCACCACAGACCCCAGTGTGTGATGCTCCCCTCCCTGTGTCCACATGTTCTCATTCTTCAACACCCAACTATGAGTGAGAACATGCAGTGTTTGACTTTCTGTTCTTTTGCCAGTTTGCTAAGAATGACGGTTTCCAGGTTCATACATGTCCCTACAAAGGACATGAGCTAATTGTTTTTTATGGCTGCATAGTATTCCATGGTGTATATGTGCCACATTTTCCCTGTCCAGTCTATCATTGATGGGCATTTGGGTTGGTTCCAAGTCTTTGCTATTGTAAACAGTGCTGAAATGAACATTCGTGTGCATGTGTCCTTATAATAGAAAGATTTATAATCCTTTGGATATGTACCCAGTAATGGGGGTGCCGGGTCAAATGGAATTTCTATTTCTAGATCCTAGAGGAATCACCACACTGTCTTCCAGAATGGTTGAACTAATTTAATGACTCTTAGGGGAACAGTGTGTGGAGGTGCTGATGAAAACAGCCATGCAGACTGTATTAATAGAAACATGGAGTTTGTAGTAACAATGCCACGAAACAGAGAGAGTAAATTAATTTGGTAACTTTTACAAGGAAAATCAGTTGGAGTAGTTTGTAGATACCTAACTTTGCTGTAAAAATTACCAAGAAAATATGATATAATCAAACTAATGCTTTTGTTTTAAGCATAATATTCAAATCTTCCCTCTAGTATAATTTCAGTTTTAGGAGACAAGATTAAAAGCTAGGTAACAAAAAGACAGAATCCTAAAGCAAGCTAAAGTTTACTTTGGAGAAAAGACAACATAATGAATTATTCACCTGGCCAAAAGAAATCCCTCATCTATATAAAAACATAGATGTACAAAAAAAGAAAAAATTGCTAAAATAAAAATAAAATTTCCGAACTATATGTCCTCAAGATTGTGTTGTTGATTGTATAATTTTCGGATAATGTAACTATAAATATTTTAACCTTCTTCATGACTTCTCAAATATTCTGTTACCCTATAGGTCTACAAACAAAACAATCCATGCTATAATTAGAATTGTATAAATTTTCCAGTAATACTGTAAAATGGTATACTCAGTTGGAAAAAATTAAAACTTGGTTCTCAAATCTCCAGAAAATATTTTCATGCTAGATAAACATATCATACATATTCTTTTTGCATACTGTTTCAAATTTTGTGTACAGATGTAAAACTAGCATTTTCAGCAAAGATAAATTCCTTTTAGAAACATGAACTAGCAATTAGACATCTGTTGTACTGTTTGCCTTTTCATTATACTCCTTTTTAAAACAGTAAACTAGAGAATTTGCATATTTGATATAAATACACAATTCATCATAAACAATTATCTTATAATTTTTCCCAAATTTCATGACAATCTTATAATAATGAAGGCCAACTTTTGCACTTGAGAACAGTTTGAATGAATAATTTATATGTTGCAAAAGTAAACAAGTATGATTTACATGTTTATATTTTAAATCTCTGAATTATGCTAAACATATATTCATATCCAGTCTTATCTATTGTATCACACTGTTTTTCACACTCTATATTAAAATATGTTTTTATGTTCTATTTTCATGTGTAAAATATCACCTTCTGGAGGACAGAAACCATCTCTTTTAATCCATTTTTTGTTTGTTTAACTTTTATTGTTGTTTTGAACAAAAGGGTCATAAATTCATTATGACATATTTGCAGAATCAACAAGCAAAGAGAAAACATCAGGTATAAACCATTGAATATAATTCAATAATTATCAACATCTAATTAACTCTTAATAAATCAATGTAAATTTCTTATATCTACCACTTTATGTCCTAAGGTGTACACCATTTAAATTCCATAATAAGAAAATATAATGATGTGTATGATTTGAACTTTAATATAGTAATTTTAATGTCTTATTATATTTTGTAGATAAAAATACAAATTTAAAATTGTTTGCCCTTTATTACGTCACTTCAGAAAAACTCTTATTCAGCATGAACATTCAGGCTGTTTTGGACCAGCAGCCTATAGACAACATCTTACTCAACATTTGTTCCCAGAAAGTAGTCTTCAGTGTTTCTGGGATAGTTGAAAAGAGTTTACAAGGTACTTTTGTTCTTTGTAAACTAACATTATGCTGAAATGTTTAATAAAACTGTTCTGAAAGTGATTGCTTGTATTTAGGGTTTACTCCCTTGGAGTTGATTATTGTTATTATTAGTACTATTATTATTATTGTTGTTCTTCTGGACATGAGATGAAAAATGCAAATGGTAACTATTATCCCCATATGCTATTATGAATGCTGTCCTTCACAGTTTGTCTTGTTCCACCTAATCTTAATTTAATCCACATTATAGTCCCATAAACCATGTTTTCAAATTACAAAAATGCTAACTTTATTGTGCTCAAATTTAAGTAAGTCTAATACTGAACCTAAAGATCTCAGATGAGTAGAAACTTTGCGAAAGGTCGCTTTGCCCCTTCTTCTCTTAGAATATTCTCAAGTCACAGTTTGTTCCGTTTCATTTTTTGTTTTGTTTTGTTTGAGATGAAGTCCTGCTCTGTCACCCAGGCTAGAGAGCAGTGGCATGATCTCTGCTCACTGCAACCTCTGCCTCCCAGGTTCAAGCCGTTCTCCTGGCTCAGGCTCCCAAGTAGCTCGGATTACAAAAGCATACCACCAGGCCTGTCTAATTTTTGTATTTTTAGTAGAGACAGGGTTTTGCCATTTTGGCCAAGTTGGCCTCAAACTCCTGGCTTCAAGTGATCCACCCATCTCGGCCTCCCAAAGTGCTGGAATTACAGGCATGGGCCACTGCGCCCGGCCAAGGAACAGTAGTTTTGAAGGACCTACATTGGTCTGACATTGGTCTGTAGCAAAAATGTGTTTTTATGTGTCAAATCATCACAACTCTGCTCAAAATCCTTCCATAATTATGATTGAGCCATGGAGAAAATGCATAAAGAACCTCTCCTGCCATTTCTATATTACATTGGTTTACACAATTTTTCCATCACTAATGACTTTAATAAATGCAAATATTATTTAAAATTATTAATGGTATATATATACATATAAAGTATAGGAAAATTTAACCACTCTGCTGCACTTTATATGTGTGTGTGTGCACGTGCACCTGTGTATGAAATTTTTAATTACCCAAATTTCAGTGAAGCATCATACACATCCAAATGTAATGGGAAAAATATACTTATCCATGATTTGTGCCACAATAAAAATGTTTTTGATTCTGTATATATGGATTTGAAAAGAACATCTAGCTCAATAGCTTTCTTTTACAGATGGAAACACTAAAATCGAGATAAGTGTCTTGTCTATGTCTCGTGCAGTTTAATAGAGCTATTACGTGAGAACTTACAACTCTTGACTCTTAATGCAATGTTTTCTTTTTCATGTCACTGTATTTTTTCTTGTTACATTTCTAAACTGTACACCTGTTTATTTCACCATCACTTAAGCTTTTTTCTTTGCATATAAACACTATTCTAAATTTACTCCTCTCAAAATCCCAACATCATCTCCCAAAACCCTTTCCTTTCTTTCAGCTGTTTCACATCAAACTACTTTTGCTTCACCTTTACCCCTAATACATGCATTCCTTTATAGATGCTGACTACTGTTTCTCATATAGCTCTCATCACTCGAGACGCAGATTACATATTATTTTGTATAAAACAATATTCTGATTTATCTGGGCAAATTTGATTCTGAAACCATACAGACCCTCAAGTTTGCTTCTGCAAATTGAAAAATTACAAGCTACTTGTGCAGTGGTTAGGATGGCTTATTTTGAATTCAGATCCCTGGGAGAAACTCCTGGATCTGCAATTTAAACTACGGTTGTCCTTCAGAAACCAAGGCAATAACAGCAAAACAGCGAGAAGTGTTTCATGTTGTAAATTAACAAAGTTCAAGATAAATATTTGATGGCCTTTTTGTTTTATATTTTCCTTAAATTGGATTGGAATTGCATGCTTCCATGTTTCTTTCTCTTTCTGTCTCTGTGTATAAATACATACGTGTGTGTGTGTATACAAACACAAATATATCAATTTATGGCATAATTATAGTGTTTACAAATCACAAATGGGCCAAGAGAAATTTTTTTAGAAAACATTCATTATATGTGTGAAAAAAAAAATGAACTGGGCATATTTAATATTCCAATAAATCATCTAGTCTAAAGTGTTTTCTGCAGAATCCCATATTCAGAAGTACAATGATTTGACATTCATAATACAAAAGACACTTGGATTTAACAGATATTTGCACTCAGAGAATCATCCCCAAACAAATAAAACAGATGTATATTAACACCAGAGTTGAAAGAAATAGTTGGAAAAGAATTTCAGGTACTAGATAAAATTAATTCTCCTTGAAGCAATGTATTTTGTTCTATCATTGCCATTTATATCACAGCTTTCCTGTGCTTGGCATGGCAGGATTTGCACATACGCTATGTTTTTTATGCATTCTAACAGTTCTTTTCACTGACAGTTTAATTACTAGCACTTAAGCAGAAAAACTTTTTAGAAAAAGAGAGTGAAGCTGATTAAATTTGCAGCTAAGCACAAAGGAAGGAAAGCAACCTTCTAGCTATTTAATTTCAATGATTTTGTGATCAAAATTATGTAATAAAGTATATTATTTATAGATAAACGTCACCAAGGGTGAAATGTTTGTCCAATATCCTTTATATTCTTTAGGTTTTAACAGATATACAAAATACAGTATCAAATGTATTCAGGATGTCATAATAATTCCCTATGTTTTCTTTTCCTAGATTTCTCCTTACAAAATAGTACTTCAAAATTATGAGAGAATTATGAATGTGGACTTTTCTTCTGATGCAGAATAAGAAAAACACATCATCACTTTTCTTAAAAGAAAAAGTATGGTTTGTCATTCCTGATATATGTTTATATATAGTGATCATGATTCCTTTACTTCAGCAGTCTCCTACAGCATTAAATCATCATTTCAACCATTATCAACTCATAACAATATAATTAAAGCAACAGTTTTCAAAGTGTGATCTCTTCACTGAAAGCATCAGTTGCATCTAGGAAGTTATTAGAAATAAAAATTCTCAAGCCCTACTTAAGACTCATTAAATCAGAAACTCTAGAGATGGGTTCTATCAATCAGTAGTTAACAAACCTTCCAAGTGATTCTGACATGGGATAAGGACATATAAAAAATATACATATTAATATAAAAAATATACATATTAATATAACAATACTGAACAGAGCACTGGGCAAGGCAAAGGTTAGTAGTGCTGTGGGACCAAGGATGCTTCAGTGACCCGAGACCCATAAAGCTTTGGCAAGAAACTCCAGCCTGGGACAGCTGCAGGCAAGCCACTCCAACCCATGACAGCTGCCCTATGGACTATGACTAGCAAAGCCTTGTGGGTAAGTTCACATGGAGGTTTGGGGATCCAATCTCTACCACAGTGTGTCCGGCAGGTGGCATTTCCAGTTAAAGAATATTGTGGAACTTTAAGATTTAATATTTTCTGTGCTGGATTTTGTATCTGGTTGAGACCTGTTATCACTTTATTCTATTTCACTTTTCTCTTTTAGTGTGGAAAGAGCTATCTTATGACTGCCCTACCATTGTAATTTGGATGTACACAACTTGTTTGATGTCACCGATTCACAGCTGGAGAGCAATTTACCCTAGGATGAATCATACTTTGAGTTTCACCCAAATCTGATTTAGATGATATTTAGATGAGACTTTGAGACTGGGCCAAGTTAAGACTTCGGGGTTATAGAAATGGAATTACTGTATTTTACATATGAGAAAGACCTAATTTTGGGGGTCAATGATGAATGCTATGATCTGAATGTTGATGTCCTTCCAAAATTTCTATGTTGCACATGAGTCCCCAGTATGATAATATTAAGAGGTGAGGCCTTTAATAGGTGATTATGTCATGAGCGTGGCACCTTCATGAATGAGACTATATCCTCATGAATTGAATTAGTATAAGGCTGAAAGCTTATTAAGCCTTATATAAGAGGTTTGAGGACGTCTTTTTCCCCCTTCTACCAGGTGAGGACCCAGTAATAACTCAGCATTTATGAGGAATGGTCCCTTAGCACATAGAATATGCTAACAGCCTGATCTTGGACTTTCTAGTGTGTAAAACTATGACCAAGTCTGTTGTTTATAAATTACCCAGTCTAAGATATTTTGCTATAGCAACTAGAATGGACTAACACATACATTAATTTGAATCAGAGATGTTTATGACTTAACGCTTCCACATTTAGAAAATGTTAAAGTCCTTTATATGTATGAAAAATAAAAACATAATTTTTTGTGTCTTTCCAGATTCTCTCTGTTTTGTTTCTTAGTTCAGTACTCTTTTGAGGCTGTCACATAAACTCTAGTAACTTATGACATGCAAGTGCTTTTATCTGCAATTATAAAATTACTTTGTATATTATTTTTCCTTCTATTGTAATATAGTTTATAAGTTTATACATCAGGCACACCAAGCCCAAGATTAATAGAAGAAAAGAACCAATAAAGATTAGACCATAAATAAATAAAATTGAAATGAAAATACAAAACATCAGTGAAATAAAAGTTGGTTGTTTGAAAAGTTAAACAAAATTGATAAAATATTAGTGACACTAAGAGAGAGAGAGAAAAGATTCAAATGAATAAAATCAGAGATGAAAAAACACACATTACAACTGACATCACAGAAATTCCAAAAATCATCAGTGGCTACTCTGATAAACTACATGCCAACTAATTGCAAAATCTAAAATTAATGGACACATTTCTAGACACATACAACCTACCAAGGTCGAACCATGAAGAAATCTAAAACCTGAAAAACTCATAGCAAGTAACAAGATTGAAGGCCTAATAAAACATATCCCAGTAAAGAAAAGCCTGGGACCCTAGGCCTTCACTGCTGGATTCTTTCAAGCACTTAAAAAAAGAAGTAATATCAATTCTACTCAAACTATTCTGAGAAACAGAAGAGAAGGAGGAAATAATTCCACACTCATTCAACAAGGCTAGTATTACCCTAACACTAAAACCAAACTAATACTCATAATAAAATCCACACCAATATTTCTGATGAATATTGATGCAAAACCAAAATACTAGCAATAAAATGTTGAAAAGATCATTCATCATGACTAAGTGGGGTCTATCCTTGAGATGCAAAGATGTTTCAATGTATACAAATCAATGTGATACATTATTCAATAGAATGAAGGACAAAACGATGGAATTTTATAAAATTGAACAACACTTCATAATAAAAACACTATGAATAGAAGGAACATATCTCAATAAAAATCACAAATGGCAGATATACAGCTAGTATCATACTGAATGGGAAAAAAAAATGAAAGCCTTTTCTTCAGGGTCTGTAAAATGACACAGATGCCCATTTTCACCACTGTTACTCAATACAGTATTGAAAGTTACAGGTAGAGAAATCAGAGAAGAGAAATAAATAAAGGGCATCCAAACTGGGTCATTGTTTGCAGATGATACAATCTTTCATTTGAAACAAAACACTGAAGACTCCACAAAAAAATGATTGAAATGGATATAAAAATTCAGTAAAGTTCCAGGATATAATATACAATCAACATGCAAAAGTCAATGGCATTTCCATATGCCAAGAGTGAAAATCTGAAAACAAAATAAAAAATGTAATCCCATTTACAATAGCCACCAATAAAATTAAATACATAAGAATTAACTAAACAAGTGAAAGATAGCTATAATAAAAACTATGAAACACTAATGAAAGAAATTGAAGAGAACAACAAAAATTGAGAAGATATTCCATATTCATGGATTGAAAGAATCAATATTTTTTAAATGCCCATACTACAGAAAACAATCTATGTATTCATTGCAATTCTTATCAAAATATCAGTGAAACTTTTCACGGAAATGAAAAAAAAAAAGAACTCTATAATTTGTATGGAAACACAAAAAACCCAGAATAGTCAATCTATCCTGAGCAAAAAGATCAAACCTGGAAGAGTCATATGATGTGACTTCAAATTATGCTACAGGGCTCTAGTAAACAAAACAGTATACTGGCATAAAAACGAACAGATCAAAGAGACAGATTAGAGAACCCAGAAACAATTTTATATATCTACAGTGAACTCATTTTTACACTTTGATCTTAGCCAAAAGTCTGAGAAGCAATGCACTTATTTTTGACATAGGTTCTGAGAACATACTGGGGTAAGGACAGTCTCTTCAATAAATGATCTTGGGAAAACTGGATATCCATATGCAGAAAAATGAAATGCCTACCTCTCACCACAAACCAAAATCAAATAAAAGTGAATTAAAGTCTTAAATAAGACCTCACACTATAGAACTACTACAAGAACATTAAGAAAAATCTTCAAGATATTGGACTGGGCAAATATTTCTTGAGTTATACCTGACAAGTACAGGCAAAGAAAGCAAAATGGACAAATTGGATCACATCAAGTTAAAAAAAATTCTGCCCAGGGAAAAATTAAAAAGCAATCCACACAGTAAAGAGACAAGCCACCGAGTAGGGGAAAGCATCTGCTAACTATTCATATGAAAAGAGATTAATAACCAGAACACATAAGGAGCTCAAACAACTCAATAGATAAAACTTCTAATTTATAGATAAAACTCAATAGATAAAACATCTATTTTAAAAAATGGGCAATAGATATAAATAGACATTTCTCAAAAGAAGATATTGAAGTGACAAACAGGTATATGAAAAGGTATTCAAAATCATTAACCAGCAGACAAATGCTAATGAAAACTACAATTAGATACCATCTCATCCCAGTTAAAATGGCTTTTATCTAAAAGTCAGCCAATGGCAAAAAACACTCTTGGTGGAAATGTAAATTAGTACAGCCACAATGGGTAAAATATAAAGGTTCCTTAAAAGTCTAAAATAGAGCTAAAATATGATTCAGTAATCCCACTGTAAGGTATACCCCTGAAAGAAGGGAAATGAGTTTATCAAAGATATATCTATACTCTCATGTTTATTGTTGCACTATTCACAATAACTAAGATTTGGAAGAAATCTAAGTGTCCATCGACAGATGAATGGATAAAGAAAATATGGTACATATATACAACTGAGTATATACAATTGTATATACAATCGAGTATATCCAACACACACACACACACACACACACACACAGACAAATGAGATTCTGTCATTTGCAATAACCTGAACGGAACTGAAGGTCATTATGTTTAGTGAAATTAGCCAGGCTCAGAAAGACAAACTCTTCATGTTCTTACTCCTGTATGGGAGCTAAAAGTTAAAACAATAGAACTAATGTAGATAGAGAGTAGGATAGAGATAGGGAAGAGTGATGGGGATGGTGAGGGATGTTTAATGGGTACAAAATAATAGTTAGATAGAATGAATAAGATCTAATATTTTATCCCACAACACGTTGACTACAGTCAACAATAATTTATTATACATTTTAAAATAAATTTAAAAATGTAATTAAATTATGCATAACACAAAGAAACGATACATGTTTGAGGGGATGAATACCCTATTTTCTATGATATGATTATTATGCATTGCATGCTTTTATCAAAACATCTCATGTACTCCATAAATATATACACCTACCATGTACCCACATAAATTAAATTTCTTACCTACCATACCCACATAAATTAATTTTAAAAAATGCTATCGACTCGAAAGATGAAGAAAAAGTATTTCATAAAACTTAACATACTTGCATGATAAAAATTCTCAACAATTTAGGTATAGGAGAAATATACCTAAACATAATAAAGACAAGCTCACAGTTAACATAATACTCAATAGTAAAAAGCTTTTCTTCTAGAACCAGGAACAAGACAGGGCACCTACTCTCTTCACTTTTATTTGACATTATACTGGAAGTGTTGCTGAGAACATTTAGGCCAGAAAGAGAAATAAAAGCCATCCAAATCAGAAGAAAATGGAAAACTTGTTTCTGGAGATGCTTTGATCTTATATAAACCATATAAATTATACAAATTTTATATATAACATATTTATAAAATATCATATATATATTTATCATATAAAAAGCCTTATATATGATATTTTTTCCCATGTCATCCCTCCCGAACCTCCTCATCCCTGCTATCCCTCCCCTACCCGCCTCAACAGACCCCAATGTGTGATGCTTCACTCTCTGTGTCCACATGTTCTCATTGTTCAACACCTGCCTATAAGTGAGAACATGCAGTGTTTGATTTTCTGTTCTTGTGTCAGTTTGCTGAGAATGACGGTTTTCAGATTCATCCATGTCTGTGCAAAGGACACAAACTCATCATTTTTTATGGCTGCATACTCTTCCATAGTGTATATATGCCATATTTTCTTTGTCCAGTCTATCAGTGATGGGTATTTGGGTTGGTTCCAGCTCTTTGCTATCGTTAACAGTGCCACAATGAACATATCTGTGCATGTGTCTTTATAATAGAACGATTTATAATCCTTGGGTATATACTCAGTAATAGGATTGCTGGGTCAAATGGAATTCCTATTTCTAGATCCTTGAGGAATTGCCACACTCTTCCACAATGGTTGAACTAATTGGCACTCCCACCAACGGAGTAAAAATGTTCCTATTTCTCCACATCCTCTCTAGCATCTGTTGTCTCCAGATTTTTTGATGATCATCATTCTAACTGGTGTGAGACGGTATCTCAATGAGGTTTTGATTTGCATTTCTCTAATGACCAATGATGATGAGCATTTTTTTTCATATGTTTGGTGATGGGGGCATGGAGGCAGCAAACCACCTTGCCATGTAAGTACCTATACAACAACCCTGCATGATCTGCACATGTAACCCAGCACCTAAAGTACAATAAAAAAAAATCTAAGTACATTGGTTAGAAAGAGGAGGAAAAGCAGCAAGACGAAGAAGGGGTAGGTGTTAAAGGGGAGAAGGAAAACAGGAGAACTACTAGCCATTTCAGCAGCCACTTGTGCTGCTCTCTACTGTGATACCAATGTTCAGTAAGAGCAAGTTTTCACCAAGCCTCTGATCAAAGGTAATAGTGTTGAGAATCTTGCCCTAATCACCGATCCCAAACCCTCATCTGCTCCAACAGCACTTTCTACATGCCTTTAATTGTGCACAATGGCATTTAGTCTTATTTTGTTGTAATTTCTTTGCTTCCATTTGAAGAGTTGTAGTCGTAAGCACAGTGCCTGCCATGCAGCAGGTATTGTATAACTGTATGTGGAATGAACTGAAAGTCTAGGCAATGCTACATGTCACAGTGCTTAGCAGCATTCCTCATTGCAGAGGAGCTGCCTTCTCTCATCTGGATATTGGGAATGGTTGCAAAGACCTGTACCTGGAAACACTTGTTCCCAAAATAAAAGGAGCTGCAAAATACACACACACACACACACACACACACGCACACACACACACACACACACAATCTTATATATGGAATATCCAAAAGACTCTAACTATAAATTGTTCAAACTAACAAAGAAATCCGGTGACATTTAGAATATAAATTAACATACTAAAATCAGCTACATTTTATAAAACAACCAAATACTATCTGGAAAACAAATTTAAAAAACACCATTTAAAATGTCTCCCAAGATGAAATACTAGAAACATATTTTAACAACGAAGTGTACTACAGTTTGAGAAATGAGGCTCCTCTCTAAAAATCATGTTAAAAATTAAAACTCAATGCAACTGAATTAACAGGTGTGGCCTTTGGTATGCGATTAAGTCACGTGGGCTTCACCCTCATGAATGAGTTCTGTCTCATTATAAGAGGCCTCTGGTTTGAAAGGAGTACCTTTTTCCCCTTGCATGTATTCCACCATGTGAAGATGTAGCATTTCTTCTCTCTGGAGGATGCAACAAGGTATCATCTTGAAAGCAGAGTGAGCAGCTCTCACATTCTCCAAACCTGCTGGCACCTTGAGTTTGGACTTTCCAGCCTCCAGCACTGAGAACCAATACATATCCGTTCTTTCTAAATTACCCAGTCTAAAACATTTTGCTATAACAGCATAATTGGTCTAAGGAACTGGTACCAGAGAAATGAGATGTTGCTATAACAAATACCTAAAAATGCAGAAGTGGCTTTGGAACTGGGTAATGGTTGGAGGCTGGAACAATATTAAAGTGAATGCTGGAAAAGCCTGTATTGCTGTAAACAGAGCATTAGGGAGATTCCAATGAAGACTCAGAGAATGAGAGCTGTAGAGGAAGCTTTAGTTTTAGAGGTTATCTAAGTAATTCTGAACAGAATGGTGGTATAGATTATTTAGGTGACTGTGAAGAAAATGCTACTAAAAATATGAACAGAAGAAGGTTATACTAATGAGATACTACACGAAAATCAGGAATATCTTATTGGAAACTGAAGGAAAAGTCATCCCTGTTTCAAAGTGGCAACGAACACAGCTGAATTGTGTTTCTGTACTAATGCTTTGTTGAAAGCAGAATTAAAGAGTAATGAACTATGTTATTTGGCAGGAGAAAAATATGTCTAAGCAAAGCATCCAGAGTACTGAATGGTTTCTCTTCACTGCTTACACTAAAGTGTGAGGAAAGATAAAGAAATTAAAGATGGGACTTATAACTAAATGGAAACAGAACTGAATTATTTGAACAATTTTCTGCTTGGTTAGGTTATGAAGAATAAAAAGTGATGTTTGGGAGAGAAAATCAAGGTTGTGCCTTGTATTAAAGAAGTTAATAGGGGTAGAAGGAGTCTCAGTACTATTACGCAAGAAAATAAGTAAGTCTGATGGCATTGAGAGACTTTGGAAGTGCCCCTCCTACTACAGGTACAGTGTGTCATAGCCTTAGGGGCAGAACAATTTCAAGGGAGGCACCCAGGTACTAACAGGACCTAAGACCTTGTTGCCCAGGGTGCTACAGGTTTCTCTTCTTGCATTTCAGTGAAGTGCTCATTGGCCACCTGGGATGTGACTCAAGTGGGCCAGGTATGGCTCAGGCTGCTGCTTCATAAGTCTTGGCTGCATCCATCTTGTGCTAACTGTGCTGGCATGCAAAGTGCATGAGATTTGAAAGCATGACTACTTCCACCTATATGTCAAAGAATGCCTCAGAAAGCCTTAGGGGTCCAGGCACATAAATGCCATAGTGCATGAAAATGTCCAGAGGAACCGTAGTATCAGGGATACGAGAGAATATTCCCACCACTTCCACAATGCCCCTGTGTAGTTGTGGAAGTGGGATTACCACAGAGAGGCCTTCCTAGGGCAGTGTTTACTGGAGCTGTGGGAACAAGGTCATCCTCAAGATCCCAGAACGGTAGAGCCATCAGAGTACAATCCCAGTCTGAGAAAGCTTCAGGCTCCTAAATCCAACCTGTGATGGCTGCTCTGTGGGTTGTACACATTGAAGCCATGAGTGGACAGCCCCCGAGGGCCATGAGTTTTGATCCTTTACCTATGACAATGAGCCCAGAAAGCAGGACATAGAGTCAAAGAAGATTATTCTCATGCCTTAAGATTGAATGTTATTTGCCTGTTGAGTTTTGAAATTGCTCCGTATTTGTTACTCCTTAATTCCTTCCTGTTGCCTGTCCTGTCATTGTATTTTGGAAACAAATTTCTTTATTTGATACAGTTTCCTAGCTAAAGGGGAACTTGGAACTTGCCTCAGGGTGAATCATACCTTGAGTGTCAGCTACATTTGATTTAAATGATATCAAATGAGACTTTGATTAGATTTTAAAGTTGATTCTGAAATAAGACATTTTGGGGCTATTCATATGGAATGATTGTATGTTATATATGAAAAGATCATGAATATTAAGGGGAAAGGTTGTATGCTATAGTTTGAATATGTGATTCCTTCAAAATTTAGGTTGAAAATTAATCCTCAATGAAATAATAATAATTGGGGCCTTTAGGAAAATAATTAAATCATGAAATATTTACCCTCATTAATGAATTAATTTTCTTATAAAAGAGGATTTAGAGAAAGTTTGCCCCTTTTTCTCTCCCCTGTATGCTACCTTGATGACTCAGTGCTTGTTTCCACCGGAGGAAATAGTAAAAAGGCCTCATTTTGAAAGAAAAGAGCGTTTTTCACCAGACCCCAAACTTGTATGCATCTTGATCTTAGACTTCCCAGCCTTCAGAAATATTACAAATACATTTCTTTTATTTACAAATTAAGCAGTCTGGAGAATTTTGTTTTAGAATTACAATAGAACTAAGACAAAGTAAAAGATATGCACAATAGATGCTATAAAACTTTGGTAAAGTAGAGATGAGATGAATAAATAAAAATATATAATGTGTTCATAAATTTTAATAATATTGTTAAAATTTCCATGCCACTCAAAGTGATCCATAATTCTATTCAATCCCTATCAAAATTCTAATGACATTTTTCACACAAATAGAAAAGTAAATTCAAAATATACATGGAATCACAAAAGAACCCAAAGCAAAGCAAAAAAAAAAAAAAAAATTACAAAGTGGGAGGCATTATACTACCTGATCTCAAAATACACTACCAAGTTATATTTTCTTCTATGATGGTAGATTGGAAACAGTGTTAGCATGCCTCTCCCACTTGGAAGAACAAAATAGTGTCTAAGAATCATACTGTGAACTTTTTTCAAAGAAGCAACACAGAAACTTAAAGGGAAAACTGAAAGAACCCACAGACTCTTGGAAACACATGGTAGACTGCAGCCTACTCTATGAAATAGGCATGAAACTGTAAGTCCCCAGACTGCAAGTGGGAAAGAGGCTGCCTACAGGATACACAGCCCTACCAAGAATCTGAAAAGCCAGTTCATGACAGGAGGCCATAGCCCTACCCAGAATTGGAACTGATTTAGGGAACAGTAAAAAATATAAAAGTAGAAGTGCAGCAGGAAAGCCTTGCAGGCATTCCCAATCTCCAGCATGGAACAAGGGAAGCCATTCCTTATTATATCTTATAGGGGAGTTAAGAGAAGTAAGCCAATAGCTTAGACAGGGGTGGAAGGCTGAAAGAAGCACCCAGGTGAATTTTTTTTTTTTTTTTTTTTTTTTTTTTTTTTTTTTTTTTTTGAGATGGAGTTTCACTCTTGTTACCCAGGCTGGAGTGTAATGGCATGATCTCGGCTCACTACAACCTCCGCCTCCTGGATTCAAGCAATTCTCCTGCCTCAGCCTTCCTAGTAGCTGGGACTACAGGCACGCACCACCATGCCCAGGTACTTTTTGTATTTTTGTAGAGATGGGGTTTCACCTTGTGGACCAGGATGGTGTCCATCTCTTGACCTTGTGATCCACCCACCTCGGCCTCCCAAAGTGCTGGGATTATAGGCGTGAGCCACCGCGCCTGGCAAAGAAGGAAGACTGAATTTCATGATATAATCTCAAGCGGGGATGAAATCCTTTGACCAGAATCTGGAAAGGGAAAAGTGGAAGGGAGCAGGAATTGTGCTGCAGACACAAGCACAGAAGCTGAGCACCCAGTATTGTGGGCAGACAAGGAGGAGCATGGCCTGTAATCTATAGCTGCTATAAGGTTTTGGCCTGGGGCAGGTTTAATTTCTGTATGCAGGCTGCCTGAATCTTAACCTGGGGATATTAGTGAAGCATTATGGGAGTGAGATTTGCCTTGCCAACTGCCTGGGAGCTTGTGAGACTTTCCACTCCCATCGCAAACTCTTCTGTGCAGCAGAGACAGTTACATTACCCTTTGGAACACTATCTGAGTGGCCTGAGAACTAGCCACTGACACACACAGGAGCCACAGCTTACCTGACATGTGGAGGGTCAGATTAAGGACCTGCCTGACCTAGCTCCCATCTGACTGTACCCCTCCACTTGCACTGGTAGCTTAACACAAAGGATATAAAATTGGAGGAGTTATGTAGCTCTGCTCATGACATGAGAAAGCACAATACCCACCCTGGGAAAGCAAAGGTATGCTCAAATCCTACTGCTACTACTGCAGCTGGTGCTTTTTTGCAAGCACCACCTCCTCTCTGGAAGCCCAGCTATATAGTCGATTACGGCAACTCTAGATAGAATCACACTGTGCATAGAAAGGAAAACAATGAATGTGTAACTTCAGCTATCACCATTGCCTACAACACCCTGGATAACCAAGGTTCTGAGTCTGATTGCATGATAACTTCACTACTGAAATAACCAGCATTCAAGAAAGCCAGCACACTAAGCCAATTTACAATCAAGGAATCTCACAGTGTCTACATCACTCCCCTGCCGCCTCCATTAGAGTTGGTGCTGCTTCCCACTGCTGGGAATCTTGAGGGTAGGTTACACCACCAGATTCCTTGCAGATATTTCACAGCATCAGCCTGTGGCAGCATGTATATATAGCATAATAATCAAACATTTGCTGCTACTAAATGGGCACTAAAAGAAATGCTAAAAGGAGTTCTAAATCTCGAAATAAAAGCTCAATATGTACCAAAATAGAACCACCTGAAAGCATAAAGCTCACATGGCCTATGAAACAATAACATAACAACAACAATAAAACCCCCAAAGTATCTAGGTAACAACTAACATGGCAAATAGAACAGTACCTCTCATCTCAACATTAATGCTGTATGTAAATGGCTTAAATGTTGCATTAGAAGATACAGAATGACAGGATGGATTAAAAAAAGACAAAAATAAAATATCTGCTGTCTTCAAAAGACTCACCCAAAACATAAGGATTTCTATAAACTCAAGGTAAAGGGATGAAAAAAAAAATGCTAGACACAAATAGAAACAAAAGTGAACAAGAGTAGCTATTCTTATATCAGACAAAACAGATTTTAAAGCAATAACAGTAAGAAGAAAACAAAATAAAGTGGCAGGATTCAAAATCACACAAAAATAAGTATCATTTGTGTATGCTAATAGTGATCCATCTAAAAAAAATAAATCAAGAAAGCAATAGCAACAAACAAAATAAAACAAAATACCAAGGGAAAAACTTAAACAAGGAGTTGAATGATCTCTACAGTGAAAACTATAAAACATTAATGAAGGAAAATAAAGAAAACACAAATAAATGGAAAGATACCCAGTGTTCATAGATTGAAAGAATTAGTATTCTTTAAATGTTATTACTACCCAAAATAATCTACATTCAATATAATCTTCGTCAAAATACCAATGGCATCTCTCACAGAAGTAGAAAAACAATCATAATATTTGTATGGAAATACAAAAGATCCGGAATAGCTAAAGAAATATTGAATAAAAAGAACAACTCTGGAGGCAATATACTACCTGACTTCAAAATACACTACAAAGCTATAGTATCAAAAATAGTATACTACTAGCATAAAAATATATACTTAGTCATTGAAATGAAGAAAAATCTAGAAATAAAT
Organism: Cebus imitator; assembly: GCF_001604975.1. Lineage (NCBI taxonomy): Eukaryota > Metazoa > Chordata > Mammalia > Primates > Cebidae > Cebus > Cebus imitator. The sequence goes on along the minus strand of NW_016107366.1, from coordinate 3,176,278 downwards.
GCATATATTTACAGCCAACCTATTTTTGAAAAAGGCATTAAGAAAACACAATGGTGAAAGCATGGTCAGTCTCTTCAATAAATGGTGCTGGGAAAACTGGATATTCTACAGGCAGAAGAATGCAACTGGACTCCCCATTTCTCATCATAAAGAAAAATCAACTCTAAATGAATTGAAGACTATAAAAGGCCCAGAACTATAAAACTACTAGACGAAAACATGGAGAAAACACTTCACAAAGCTGGACAAAGTTTTTTTCTGTAAGACCTCAAAATCACAGGCAAGAAAAACAAAAATAGACAAATGGGATTGCACCAATCTAAAATGCTTCTGACAAATGAAAATCAACAGAGTAGAAACAACCTACAGAAGTTGAAAACTATGTATCTTACAAGGGATTAATATCCAAGATATGTAAGAAACTCAAACAACTTAATAACATAAAGTGAAATGGCTTGATATGAAAATGGGCAAAGTACCTAAACAGACATTTCTTAAAATAATACATACAAATGACCAACAGGTACATGAAAAAAAATGCCCTTTAAAATCAAATGACCATGAGCTATTGCTTTACCACAGTTATAATGGCTATCATTAAAATGACAAAAACTACCAAATGCTGGTGAGGATGTGGTGAAAGGGCACATTGTTGGTAAAAATGTAAATTAATACATCCATTATATACAACAGTATGGAGGTTCCTCAAAAAAGTAAAAATAGAACCATCATACATTACAGCAATTCCATTGCTGAGTACATATCCAAAGAAAATGAAATACGTATTTCAAAGTCATATCTGCACTTCCATGTCTATTGCAGTGCTATAACTTTTTGCTGTGTTATCATAAGAAAATAATGACTCAATGTACATGAATTACTTTATAACCTATAAAACACTTAAATATATATACATATACATTTAAAAACTGGAATGTTTATGCTTGAAGACATAGTTATTAGGCTCAAAACAGCCACAAAATACTTATGTATGATTATCATGATGAAGCTGGATAGACATTGTCAAGATCTTAAAATATAATAAAAAGTATATATGAAAGGAAGATATATTTCTATTGAGCCTCAAATAGTAACACTATTCACCATAAAATTCAATGAAATTTCATCTTGTAATAACGTGGATGAACCTGGATGTTTTTAAGTGAAATAAGCCATGTACAGAAATATATATTCTGAATGATATCATTCATTTGTGGAATCTAACACAAGATGATCTCACAGAAGTAGAGAGTAGAATAATGGTTACCAGAGGCTGAGGACAATAGCCAAAGGGAGGTATAGGAGAAGCTGGTCAATAGGTACAAAGACATGAAAATAAATCATGGTGTTCTATTACACAGTGGGGTGATTATAGCTAATAATAATGCATTATGTATTTCAAGATAGTAGAATAAAATAATTGAATGTTGATATGGTTTGGATCTGTGTCTCCACTAAAGGTCATGTTGAATTATAATCCCCAATGTTGCAAGTGGGGTTTGGTGGGAGGTAACTGGGTCATGGGAGTGGATTTCTCATGATAGTTTAGCATCATCCCCTTGCTGCTGGTCTCAGGATAATGAGTTCTCGTGAGATATTGTTGTTTTGAAGTGTGTAGTATCCACACCCCCACGATCTATTGCTCTTGCTCTGGCCATGTGACATGGCTGATCCTTCTTTGCCTTTCACCATGATGGCAAGTTTTCTGAGGACTACACAGAATCCAAACAGATTCCATTATCATGCTTCCTGTGCAACCTGCAGAACTGTGAGCCAATTAAACCTCTTATCTCTATAAATTACTGAGTCTCAGGTATTTATAGCAAATCAAAATTGGATTAATACAAATGTGATGACCACAAACAATAAATGTTTAAAGGGGTGAACATGCTAATTTCCCTGGTTTGATTATTATGCTATATATACATGAATTTAAAACTCACAGCTGTAACCCATACACATGTACAATTATTACGTTAATTGTAAATAAAACTTTTTGAAATGATACAAACTACTATACTGTGTAAAATGTCTTAGAATGCATTTAATAAGGTGGTTTCTACCTTTATATACTCTTTTTTATTATCTTAAACCTTGTGTGAAACAAAGAGGGAGATAAATTGATACATGAATAGAAAGATAGATTAATAAGTAGATACTGTATACAAATTGTACATATAGACACATTATATATGCACGTCTATATATACATAAATACATGAAACACCGAGTCTTTGAAATTATTACAAGCTTGAAGAATCTATAATCACATATATTGATTTTAAGAATGAAATTATAAGCCATGTTTCTGAGTCGTTAACCTATTGTAGACCTTTAGGAAATATTTCTCGTTCAAGGACCACCTCTTCTAACCTTTTCATTATTATAGAAAAAATGAGTTAATGTATACAATAACTGTACAACCTATAAAACACTGAAAATATGTATACATTCATAAAGTAAAATATCTATGTTTGAAGACATGATTTCTAAGCTTAAAAACAACCACTAAAATATTAATACATGATTATAGTGCCAATGCTGGATAGACATTCGCAATATCTTAAGATATAATATATATACATGAATATTTATATAGCTGATATATATATATATACATATATATATATATATATGGCTGATATAGTTTGATATATTTCTATTAATCCTCAAATTCTAGAACAGATTCTTAGTCTTAACATTGGATTTGTCATAGGAAAAATTCTAAGAAAGACTCCCAACAACCATTCCTTCGGAGTGTGTGTAGAATTTGTGAATAACAGGAGATAGCATTCTTATTACTTGCTATATTATGAAGTACAATTGATCCTTATGATAAAGACATTATCTAGGTTGGTTGAATCTAACCATTTGAGCCCTTTAGGAAGCAAAGCTTTTCCTCAACTGATAGTGGTTTAGGAAGGCTGAAAAAGACTGATTTAATTATGAGGACTCCATGAATTATTTCGGGTTTGAAGATGTAGGGGGTGGTATTTGAGAAGGAATTTAGACAATTTCTAAGAGCAGAAAGCAGCTCATAGCTGACAGCAAGCAAGAAAACAGAGGTATCAGAACTATAGCCACAGGGAATTAAATTCTACCAGCTGAAATGTGCTTAGACACTGAGTCTTTCTTAGAGTCTCCAGGTAACATACAGTTCAGCTGACATTCTGATTTCAGTCTTGTGAGACCCTAAGCAGAGGACGCAGTTAAACCCACCTAAGCTTTTGAATTATAAAATTATGAGGTAAAAAATTATTGTTGTATGTCACTAAATTTGTAATAATTTTCTATTTAGTAATAGAAGACTGGCACACACTCATTATAAAAATATTATTGGCTCTCTAAGATATTTGTAGATCGTACACATTTAATTAAGAATGGCGATGAGAGATTAATTCAAGAGATGATATTGCAGAAGGCAAGTATTGCTGGTTGCTCAGTCATGATTTAGATTTTAATATATGCTGATAGAGTAAATGCATTAGAGATTAATATTTTCATAAGCCACTACAGACTATAAAATGCTCAACAAAATAGTATAGGTTTAGAAATTATACTTTGCTTTAAATCATCACTTTTCAGGAAAACATCAGTAGATATTCTCATTAAGTCAGACAATAATCAGATCATAGAAATCTAAATTATAGAAGGCTCCCATCCCAGCTCCAATGCCTCTAAAATTTATTATTGTGTAAGACCAGTTAGAAACTTTGAATCAAACCACTAATATTTTTGTAGTTTACCTCTTATAGTAGTTGATATTTAAGAAAACTATTTCTTAAGACAAAAATAGTTAAGATATGTTAAAAAGAGCTAAATAATAGCCACATGTTTAAATGCCTCTCTGCATTCATCTATTAATGGGGTGAAATTGTGAGTTTAATAAAAATGTACTAACTCAGATATATCTATATGTTTATAAGTTTAAAAAGCATCTAGCTTTGTTTAAAATATTTTGTGTACAAGCAGACCATAAGTTTAAGATGAGAGAAAGACATATAAAGTTATGCAGATGATTTAACAAAAGTTACAGGAATGAAAGGGAAATCAGGATTACAGCTGATCTTCACAGATTAATGTTTAGACTTGCCTTTTTTCCATATCAGTAAGTTACAACTACAGGAAAAAAATTAAACAAGTATTTTATTAAAGTGTAAAAATCAATTGATTACTTTTAGTACTTGTAGCTAGATTTAGTCAACAATAATAAGTGAAAGTAAGTATTAAACTTAGAATTTTAGAGAGCATAAAACATAAGTGTCTTCTTTGGTGTTGCCCCTTTAAATCTGAGTGCTCTTGGCCTCTTTATGATGTCACCTTTCAACATCACTAGTTTGAACTTACAATACTTAAGTCCTGGCAAGTCATATGTGGGGAAAATGTCTCTCCCACGATTGTAAGTCAAATTTTACGTTTTAAAATACAAAAATTCTCACTAGCTTTACATTTAACTTCTTTAGTGTGAAGAGGTGTTTACTATTATTATGCCATTCATAAGCAAAAGATGATGTGCTTAGCAGATGAAGTTTCTCACATAATAGATATTTTTGATTCAAGATACAGCTAGTGCATGCATTTCAGCAAAATAGATACCTGGCTTTAAATAAGTCTTTTTGTTTGTTTTTTATTGTGAGTCTTACTTGATTTCTTATCACATTGTATTTTCGGTAATATAAAATAATTTATGATTTTCAGTCAGGGAACCACTTGGAAATTTCTGTGAATAATTTTTGTGTATGTAATAGTGACTGAGGAGTGTGACTCAATTTTAAAGGAGGCATATATCACAGCAGTAACCTTTAGTAAAAAGTGGGGCAGCTCTATCAGAATATGACCAACCAAATACTAATTGTATCCATCTTGCAAAATATTGAGTATGTGAAAGTAGTTCGTTATGCAAAGCACCTAATCCAGACATGAGAAGTAAGTCATATAGTAGTTGGCTTGTGCTTAAATTATTCTGTGTTAAAATAAGGCAGGTGAAGAACAGGTTTCAATTCTGTAAACCTTTTTTACAGAGGGCATGGAACAAAGGTGAAGCAATAGAGTTTTGAAATGTAAAGTATGGGTGGGCCTTCATTCAGCAGTATTATTAAAAGAAAGATAAAACATGAATACTGAAAGTAAAATAGGCTTTCCATAGATACTGGTGTCTAGTTTCTTATAAAAACAATCATTTTAAAGTATAACGTTTGGTAAAGGTTTAAATGCATCTGTCGTGATTACTTTAAAAGCTGAGTAACTTGATGCCTTTAAGTCATTCTGCTGGTGAAAGCATGTCTTTCCTCTCTGGTACAGTCAATGATTGCATTGTTTGATTTTAGGTTAAACCAACCTCATATTCTGGAAAGTAAACCAGATGGTTATGATGTATTAGCAATTTTACATATTTGTCAGTACTATTTAATTTTAAGAAATTATGTGTCTATATTAATGATAGATATTCATCTATAATATGCATTTTTAGTATTGACCTCAAAAGGATTTGGGTTATTTATATTAGCCTTAAAAAATAAGTTGGAACATACTTACCCCCTCTTCTACTTCTTTTCTTATACTATTTTCCAAATTTTAATGGCGAGATTTAAAACACTGATTTTAAACATTTTTTATAATATAAAACATTAAAACTATAAGTTATTCTCTATGACCTTTTAAGCAATATTCTATAATTTTCGCATATTAACTTATTATTCAGTAGCTTCTTTTTCAGTAGGTTTTCATTGTGATCTCTGACCACTGGTTCTTTAAAAGGAGCTGTTAATTTTTCAAATATATATATATATATATTCTAGATAATTTTATTATTGATTTTAATTCCAATTGCTTTGTGATTAAAGCAGATGTCCTAGAAATTATAGAAGAAATTGATGGATCATTCTAGCATTAGGAGAAATACCTAATGTAGATGACGGGATGATGGATGCAGCAAACCACCGTGACACGTGTATACCTATGTAATGGACCTGCACACTCTGCACATGTACCCCAGAACTTAAAGTATAATAATAATAAAATGAATAACTAAATTTAAAAAAATGAAAATCTCAAGCTTAATAATGTTTCATGAACTTGAAATATTTCCTCATTCAGAGCATTTGGAATAATGCAGTTCGTAATCACCATTGTACATTAAAATTTCTTCTGTAATATATAAATGTCGTTTGACTGGATCTGAATTTAGATATTTAGATATTTTGGGGCAAGTAATTTTGGTGCATGGGTTCAGTTTAAGAAAATGATAGACTGGATGGATAACTTACTGGTGAAAACATATTAAATGTTATTCAATTAATACAAATTTTTATAGAGTGACAAAACTGTGCCATGTTTTATACTGGCAGCTTCGTTCTTTAGTCAAGGTATCAAGACACTGCTTTTCTGTACTTAAACCTTAAATTTTCTATACATCTGTCAAAATAAACACTACATGAGGCACATAAGCCTCAAATTCACTCATGCCCAATGATCGCTCTATATCCAAAATATAATGAAACTATGGAAAATAATATTTCTCTAATAGATTGTAGGGTTTGCCTCCATCACCAATAAATAAAAATTAGATTGTAAAACTCTTCTTCATGAGAACAAACATGTTTAGATAGTAGTAAATCAAATGGGAAACTATAAATGGAAAATAATTTGCAATATAGTTTTGTTTTTCAGATTTTCTTTAAAATGTAGCAAAATTCCTTATGAATTTTTGTGGTCCGCACTGACATATACACATGCACACACAAATTCACAGGTGCACATATATGCCATTTAACAATTTGGATTTGGTAAAGTTTTGAGAGTATTTTGAGGATATGCTTTTACATAAGCATAGGGTTTACAAAGTGATATCTTGTTTCAAACTGAATTGCAAGAGAATTTGAAACATGAAATGAGAAAAATAATTCAACTGTGTTTTTATAATTTTATAATTTAAATGTATATTTTCAGATGTGCAAGTTGTTTATATATATATGTATATACACACATGCACACACACATATATATATACACACACACACACATATATCTATTTGACAGGCATATGTATATATAGTTTGTTTGGCCAAACATTATTTAGTACTGTTGTAATTTGAAAACACATTGGTTAATCTCTTCTATCCTGGAGATAAAGTATTCTTATATAATTAAAGACATCTGAGAATGTGAAGTATTTCTCTAGTTGTTAGTTGTATAAGTGCTGAAGTATAATAATGCCAATTTAAAACACTGATTTTATATAAATTAACTAATACCTTTCTTTTTTATTTTAATAGCCAAAAAGTAAACTTTGGGACATATGATAATTACATTCCAGGTAAGAAAGCATTCGATATTTATTTCAAAACGTGTGTGATTAATTTTATGGTAAGTATTACTCTCCATTCAAAGTGATAAAGCAAACATTTCCATGGAATCAAATTGATAATCAACTTCCTATTTCCCAAGGAACCTTTTTTACAGACACATGGAACACCTTTAACATATATTTTGCTTTGTTTTGAATCCAAGGAATTTTAAGTAAATATGTTCAACAATATAAAGCTGGAAATAGTTACATGTTAGAACTCATACAATCAGATAATCTCACAGTTGAAAAGCAATGTCGAAATTAGATAAACAATTTCTTGTTTATTATATCTAATTTTAAGCTGGATATTATCTATCAGGAATGCTGATTATTCCTCTGCAACATTCCCGACAGATTATATCCAGCTTAAAAGTGGGCCAAAATTTCTTTACTAGGCAAGGCAAATGTATTTGATTTTGGAGGACTTCAAATATCAATTACATTCTCCTCAGATATTGAGCTTAAATATTACTTTTTTCTGTACATTTTTCCCACTGTTCCTATTTTCTTTAGAGGACTCACAGGAAATGTCTATTATTTTCACACATTAATACTGCGTGTATCTAAATACAATGATGAAACCTCTCATTGGTCCCATTGGTAACCAAAATATCATTAATCATTTCCAGTATAGCTTCCAGCTTACTTCACCCTCCCAGGCACTATTCTGTAGACTTTTGGTCAGTTTTCTTTATTAAATACGTAACCTATAACAATGCCATTCTTGGATGAGTAGCATTTACTCTTGTAGCTTGGAAAGTTATTATTAACTAAGGCGATCTTAAGCCTTAGCATTTAGATGAAATCATGTATTTCCTGAATATTTTATGTTGGCATTGTGCTAAGTACCGTGGGAGCTACAAAAGTAGTTAACTTATTTTCTGTTGTTAATAAAATTGTTTGCTAACAAAAAGTATGAAGCAAAAACCTGGATTGGAAGAGATAGAATTAAAGGGAAGCAGTAAAACTGAATCTTTCCATTTAGTGATATTAGTTTTTCAATGACTACTTTATATAGTTATCTGTAAAACTGGTCAAAATAGAAAAATCAATTTTTATTTTCTCATATTGATAACAGAAAATTGCAAACATTACCAAATAAATGAAGCCATAATTTGAGTCACTTGTTTATTCATTTACATGATATATGTTGCACTTAATGCCATTTCAGCTCTGATGAAATTCTATTCATTTCAAAACGTGTGTTTTGTCTTTCTTATTTTAGTCAGTGAATTAAGCAAAAAATCATGGAATCAACAACACTTTGCCCTGTCATTTCCAAAACCACAACGGCCAGGAACGAAAAGAAGATCAAAACCTTCTCAAATAAGGGACAATACAGGTCCTGTAAGTACCGGAAAGATAATATAATTATCTGTAATAAGTAATAACTTAGTAACAATTGTGACCATAATAAGTAATTATAAGTATTAGTCTTAAGTAATCACTTGTGAGTAGTAAGCTTATGAAATCATGTATAGTTTTATGTGTTATAGATCAAAGCTGACAAAGTTTCTGCAATGATGGCAATATTTATCTCTATAGTCCAATTAGGCTATTAAATACTTGAAATGAGGCTAGTGTAACTGAGGAATTGAATTTTACATTTAAATTACATTGAATTAAAGCAAATTCACATGTGGCTATGAAATGTCATATTGAACAGCACAGTTAGAAGTAATTCAAATTTTACTATTTAAAAAAGGTAGATATGTTTTATTTGCATTTTACTGTATATAACCGCTCCCTTTATTTCAATATTAACTATTTTTTCAGTAATCCTTTATTACAAAAAATGTTTCCAATGAGTAGAAAAATATGGAGGTCCTAATGTTAGAGTTAGTATGAACTTTCAGAAAATGTTCTTCGGCTGGAGAAACCCCCTCATTTGAGTCATGGGATTACATTATACCTTTAATACTTCCTCAGTTCTGTAATGCAGAATTCAGGATTCAGAGTATTGGAAAATAAATATTTCCCAATGTTTCTGGAGTCAACATGGGATATGCATATTTTCAAAAGAAAGTTTTCACAAAATAAATGTATCATTAACTTGTTTATTTTTGAAAATGCATCCCATTGGTAGTGAACAAAGTTCTTTTTCTTTTTTCTTTGGTGAATTTATTTTTCCATTGTTAATATTTGTACCAATATTGGCTATTTTTGTCATTTAGTTTTGTAAATGTTTAATTAGAAGTTTGAAAATAAAATGCACAGTCTCAAACTAACATTCCCTGTTACAGATTTTATTATTTCGGTTACCAATCTGATGATACTCAATTTGTATCTCACTAAGCAATAGGAGTTCCAGGCTTTTATCTTTAAGTATGAGTAGCATTCTAAATTTCAGAGACTCTGGAAATGAAAATAGACTAAGATATGCTTCAACCTGAAACTATTAGATATTAGAGAACAGTTTCTGAGTCACCAAAAAATAGAAGTTGGACAAGATATTCCAAGAATTCTCAAGAACATAGAGTTTTATTTTTTTAAAAAAAGCCTCCTATGATTGTGAAGAGAGGTTCTAATATGCCTTGAGTCAATGGAGGTCTCTACCAATTTGAACCTAAAATCCTGAGGGAACTATCAAGGTCCTATAAACTGAAAGTAAGCTCCAAATAAGGCATGATTATTCACTAGTTTAAAAAAGAGGATGAACATTTAAAAAACAAAACCAAAATAAACGATGAAATCTGTAACTTCCCCCACTTTTTAACAAAAGCTAAAATCTCTTTATGGTTAAAGTTAAAATATATTTGGGATATACTAATAAAAAACTGTGTAATTTACCCACAAGTTATTCATCATTATTGTAACCAATCTTTCAGACAATTGATGAAGAACAATTAAGAGGAGGTCATAGACGACCATTATGGATGTACCGTTCTCTAATGAGAATTCCCGAGAGACCATCCGTTTATTTAGCTGCCAGGAGGCAGCCTCTCAAACCAACTCGTACTGCCAAGGCAGATTCTAAAGCAGCAGGTGGAGAGCACGTACTGTTTTTATATTATCTCTGTAAATTTTCTGATTAGGTTTCTATTAGAATTTTATCAGGTTTGGATTTTCTCATTTTAAGAAATATTTGAATATTTGTCCTCAGATATTGGTAAGAAAGGTGAAGACAAGACAACAGAGAAGGACACAACAGGCTCCGAATCAGAATTAAAACAAGGGAAAAAAGATTTAAAGAAAGGCAAGGATGTAGATAAAGGAAAAGATGAAAAGCTAGATGCAAAGAAAGATAGCAAAAAAGGTGAAAAAGATGCAAAGAAGGGAAAAGACTCGGCTACAGAATCTGAAGATGAAAAAGGAGGTGCAAAGAAAGATAGGAAAAAAGGTAAAAAGGATGCAAAGAAGGGAAAAGACTCAGCTACAGAATCTGAAGATGAAAAAGGAGATGCAAAGAAAGATAGCAAAAAAGCCAAAAAAGATTCAAAGAAGGGCAAGGATTCAACCACAGAATCAGAATCTATAAAAGCAGATGAAAAGAAGGATGAGGATGGGAAAAAAGATGCAAAGAAAGGTGATGAACTGAAGGATGCCAAGAAAGATGCTAAGAAAGATGCAAAGGAGAATAAAAAGGATAAGAAAGATAAGAAGAAGCCCAGTAGTACAGACAGTGACTCAAAGGATGATGCCAAGAAAGAGTCTAAGAAGGATGCCAAGAAAGATGCAAAGAAAGACTCTGACAAAGAATCTTCTGACTCAAAGAAGGATGCAAAGAAGGATGCAAAGAAAGATGCAAAGAAGGATGCAAAGAAGGATGAAAAGAAGGATGCAAAGAAGGATGAAAAGAAGGATGCAAAGAAGGATGAAAAGAAGGATGCAAAGAAGGATGCAAAGAAAGATGCAAAGAAGGATGCAAAGAAGGATGAAAAGAAGGATGCAAAGAAGAAGGGCAAGTAGGCCTTAAATAAGAATTCAAACTGAAAGAATAATTCAAAAGCATATTTGATGAAATAATAGTGGTATTCTGCAACTGAATTTGTGAGTAAAAAAGAGGTTTCAAAGAATTAAATGATGTTTAAAAGGTGGCAAAGAAGGATACAAAGGAGAACTCAGAAGAAATTTATAAAAATATAAGAAAGATGTTAAAAAAATTAAGGGTGGATCCATTGAAAGACTTGAAGAATGCATACACTTAAATTTGGGGATAGGAAGGATTCAATGAATGATCTCTAGAAAGATCTAAAGAAGAATATTCAAATAAGGATGTAGAAGATAAGGACACTAAATCCATGGACACACACACACACACACACACACACACACACACACACACACACACGTTTAATAAAGGCTTAAAAATCCCAAGGAGGGAGATGCTATATCTATAGATTTAAAATAATCTCAAACGGCATCTACAAATTTAAAGAAAGAAATATAGGAGTCATGAATTGAAGTTAAACACCTTTAAGAAAGTCTACTTTCAAGTAAATACAGCATCCCTCTGGGGAAAAAAAAAAAGAAGTAAAAGAAAAAATTACTTCCTTAGAAGCCGACATCTTTCTTTCTGAAGTTTAAACAATCACAACCATGTTTATGGTTGTTGGATGTCCCACTTCCAAGCCAAAAGAAGCACCCTTGGTAAGTTAGTTTGATTTTATGTCAAGCCAGATTGAATGAATGTTTTTCTTTTTAATTTTTGTAGGCGCATAGTAGATGTAACAATAATTGAATCAAATTATGGTTAGATAGAAGGAATAAGTTCAAAAGATTTATTGTACAGCATGGTGACTATAGTTAATGACAATGTATTTTATTGCTGAAAAATGCAAAGAGAATGAACATTGTCTTCTCATTGCATAAATGATAACCATGTGAGATGACACTTGGGTCAATTAGCAAGATTTCAGCATTCCACAATGTATACATACTTCATAACATCCTATTGTTCATGATAAATTAAAATAAATAAATTTGAAATACGAATTATTGAACCGATGTAGAGGTTTAAATTGACACTGTTCTTAGATTATCTCTGTAATTTTATGATTATGTTTCTTTTAGAATTTTATCAAGTTTGGACTCTCTCATTTTAAGAAATATTTGAAGAACATGGAGAGACAACCAAGTAAATGAAGCTTTAGAAAATGCCCTTGAAAAGGTTAGGGAAGTCTCTCATGAGGGAGAGGATACTAGCCTATAATATATGATATTATTACCAATTAATCATCCAAAGTTTTAAAATAGAAAGTAACCAATTTATTTTGATTTAAAGAAGGACAAAAATCAAAATTGTCTAAATGACCAACAAGAACAAATTTAAATGAGGCATATGAAAGAGCTACTTGATAAACAGCTAAATACATCCCAAAACTAAAAAAATTAGAATTTAACAGAGTGTAACAAAGGATATATACATAATATTTATTTAGATGTGAAAACAATTAACTTTATATCTTTAAAACTATATTAAATTCTTTTGTGACCCCTTAAGTCCTATTGATTTGAGGAAAAATAAAAAGCAGTATTAAGCAAAATGCAATATCCTTGAACTTCCCAATTAGTGGCAATTCATTTATTTCTGATTTACCATTTTCTGAAATAAATCCAATGTTGTTGCAAAATTGCTAAATGATTTGCTCTCCCCTTTATTCTTCCTGACATAAACTTTGGACGCAACATGAATCTTCTCCTGGACATTAAAGGAAGGGTCTCCTATTCTGTATGTTCTCAAAAGCTAGCTTCCAAGGAACAGTAAGGAATAATTGTTTTGCTTAAACATTAAGCATTGGGTCCTGTCCCTCCTGCATCAGCTACTAAAAGTCATTGGTTATTATAACCATGATCTGCCAGGAGATCTCACCTGGTTAGTCTGCATGAGCAATAATGGCACAGTGAGTCAAATTCTGGCCCTTTGTTCTCCTCCCATTCCCTCTAGGAACCTGTTCATCACGTTCCTCTGCTGATAGTGAAATTACATGTTCAGGTTGTTAAACTTTTCTGGAAATGTTGGCATTTCGCTGAGGATTTAGGAAATCATTTCAAATCCTCTTTTTCCTCTATAAAAAAGGCCCTTAACATTATTTTAACCAATAGGATTCAAAAATCAGGTTTTAGGTTGAAATTTAATGTACAATGACAGAAAAATTGAGCTTCTACCTTTACTATCCCACTTAAGTAGGCGGAGCATCACATGTAGTTAAATCTAATAGCAGTGCCCTTTCATCCAGTCCATTTTTGTTTTTATCTGTATTGTTTTCTCAGTTATTCCAATAAAAAATAAAAATTTAAAACATGGCTTTACATACCATTCTTATGCTGTCGAATCTTATATTTAAACCTAGTATTTACTTATTTACTCAGCTCCATATTCCCATACCCAAATACTTAATTAAGGCATCTAGTTGACTATCGTCCAGGTATCTCAAAATTAACAAGCCCCAAAAAGAACTGTTGACATCCTTCCACCAATGCCTCTTTCTCCCCGAGTTCTCCCCAGCCCATTAAATGACACTGGTATCCAGTCTGTAGCTTAATCCACAATCAGGGAGTCATCCCTAATTACTCTTTTTTCACCCTTCCTACCAGTAGTAAGCCCCATCCTGTCTACCTAAAAAATACTTGAATTGGTATAATTCGTTATATTTCTACCACTTCTGCCCACTAGAAATTTAGTCAACCATTAGCTCTCTCTTGAAAACTCCAAAGCCCTCTCAGTGCAGGAGAAGCCCCTTCTTCATTTCTCTCCACAGCACCATATCCCATTCTCCATACAGAAACCATCATGTTTCTCCCTTGGTCAAAGCTTTCTAGTGTATGGATACCACACTTAGCATTAGCTTTTCTTTTGTTCTGGCTTATAAATCCTTTAATGATCTGTCTGCTGACTATTTCTCTGCCCTCATGTGCTCTGGCTTATAAATCCTTAATGATCTGTCTGCTGACTACTTCTCTGCCCTCATATATGTTTTACCACATATAACCTTAAAATATTAAGCTTTTACACTTGTTTCTTCTCCCTAGAATGCAATTCTCCTAGAACATCAGAGTCGAAGCCTTCAAAATACTTATTCTCAACTTACATTTTACATTTCCAGATATTTTTAAAAGATTGATTTGTTTTTTGACACAGTGTCTCTCTCTGTTGCCCAGGCTCAGATGCATTGGTGTGATCATGGCTCACTGCAGCCTCAACCTCCCCAGGCTCAGGTGATTCTCCCATTCAGCTTCCCTAGTAGCTGGGACTACAAGAGCTGTTCATCATATCCAGCCATTTTTTGTATTTTGTAGAGATGGGGTTTTGCCATAGGTTTTTGCCCAGTCTGGTCTCCAGCTCCTGGTCTCAAGCAATTCATCCACCTGAGCCTAGCTACGTGCTTGGATAACAGGAGTGTTACTATCAAAGACTAAGTGTTAATAATCACATCGTAGAGAATGGGGTAACCATCACTTCAAGCATTTATCCTTTGTGTTAAAAACAATTCAAATATACTCTTACAGTTATTTTTAGATACACAATTAAGTTATTATTGACTATGGTCATTCTATGGTTGTGCTATCAAAGAGTAGGTCTTATTCATTTTCTCTAACTTTTGCACATTAACTATCCTTACCTCTCCTCCAATTACCCACTACCCTTTCCAACCTTCTACTCTCTACCTCCATGAGTTTAATTTTTAGACACAACAAATAAGAGAGAATATGCAATGCTTGTCTTTCTGGGCCTGGCTTGTTTCACTTCATAATAGTTCTTTCTGAGGCTTGCTTTAGGTATTTGGGTACTTTGTGATTTCATATCAATTTTAGCGTTGTATTTCATTTCCGTAAAAAATACCCAAAGTTTTTGATAGGGACTGTGTTAAATCTGTAGATTAATTGGGGTAGTATGAATATTTCAATAATACCACTTTTTTCATCCATGAATACAGAATATTTTTTCATTTATTTGTATCTTCAATAATTTTTTCATCAATGTTTTATCTATTTCAGTGTACAACATAAATACATCTTTGGTTAAATTTACATCAAAGTATTTTATTCTTGTTGATGCTGCTGTAAATGAGATTTATGAAATTCTTATTTTTTTTAATTAGATAGTTTGTAATATTTGGATATTTCTTAATTTTGTGAGATTTATTAATTTCTTAATTTTTAAAATTAGTTGTTAATGTTTGAGAATGCAACTGATTATTACATGCTGATTTTCTGTCCTGCAAATTTACTGAATTTATATACTAGCCCTGTCAGGTTTTTTGTTATTGACTCTTTATGTTGTTTTTAAGATATAAGATAAAGCCATCAGCAAACAGATGATTTTACTTATTACTTTCTAAATTGGATGGCTTTATTTATTTAGCTGGCCTAATTGTTCTGGATTGGACTTTTGGTCCAACATTGAATGGGGGGTAGGGTGAGATAGGGCATTCTTGCTTTGCTGTTGATTTTAGAAGATAATCTTTCAGTTGAGTATGATCTTAACTGTGAGCTCTTCATAAATGGCCTTCATAATATTAAGGTAAATTCCATCTATATCTACTTTGTTGAGTTTTTTCCATAAGAGGTTGATGAATTTTGTCAAAAGCCTCATGCTTTTTTCTACATCTGTTGAGATGATCATATGATTTATATCCTTTATTTTGTTATTGTGGTATATCACATTTAATGACTGTTGTGTACTTAACCATACTTGTATCCCAGGAACAAATCCCACCTCATCATTTGTGTATAATCCTTTCAATGTGTTCCTGAATTTGCTTTGCTTATTTCACTTCACATAATAATTTCTAGCTCTATCCATGTTGTTACAAATGGTAGGATCTCATTCCTTTTATGGCTAAATAGTATTTCATTATGTATAAGTACCACATTTTCTTTACCCATTTAACTGTTGACAGACACTTAGGTTCCTACCAAATCTTGACTATTGTGAACAGTACTGTAATAAAAATGGGAGTGTGGGTATCTTTTTGATGTACTGACTTTCTTTTGGTGGGTATATACCTCAACAGTGGGATTTTTGGTTGATATGGTAGCTCAATCTTTAGTTTTTTGAGAAACCTTCAAATTGTTCATCACAGTGGCTGTACTAAATTATAAGTGCACAGGGTTGCCTTTTCTCCACTTCCTCACCAACATTTGTTATTCCTTGTCTATTGGTCTCTATTCAAGTGATGTCAACATGCCCTTAGCTCTATATCACTAGAATTCCACAGTGTACTGACTGGAGATCTTATTCAGAGTATGTAAAGAAAATGGGGAAATAAAAGGTACAGAATTAGAAAAGAAGAAATATAAGCTTAAGTATGCATAAATAACACCATAAATAATCTACAGATTATTTATTAACTTGGTTCTTAATAAAATGTAAATTAATTTAAATCATTGAATATAAGGTCAATGTGTGTGTGTGTGTGTGTGTGTGTGTGTGTGTGTGCGTGTGTATACATGCCATATATGGCAAAAATAGAAGATACAATTAAAATAATCTATATCATTTTAAGTGGTATCAAAAATATCAAATACCTAGCAATGAACATAATAGTATATAAAATTTCTACAATAAAAACCACAAAATATTACTTAAATTAAAGACCTAAATAAGTAAATAAATATACTACATGTATGTATTAGATAATTTAATATTTTAAAGACGTAAATTCTGTAAGACTATATCTAAAGGCTCAACTTGGGGAGTAAAAGTTGTATATGCCCTGACAGAGTTTGCATCCGGAAAGTAGAAGGAGATGATGATTATAAAAAGGTATGTGGGTGTTGACAAAATAACACTAGGGGGTTCCTTTATGTTTCATGCATACATATATTTTAAATCTTTTAATGAAGAATAAAGGGGAAAGTATAAAGTAGGCTTGAATGAGTAGATTCACATATCTAACAATATTGATTATTAATATTGAATTTAAATGGAATTTTAAAATTTAAAGTCAGCAATTTTCAGAATGAATAAAAACAAAACTTCCTTTACTTTTATTAAATAAGACACAAATCTGAAATTATGATTACATAGGAAAGTTGAGGCTACAGGATATAAAACATATAACCATCAAAATCTAAAGAATGGAATAGCCATACTATTATCATATAGAGTACAGTTCAATTAAAATAAAAGTATTTGTTATAAAGATCCTAATGATAAAATGAACAGTTCTCCTGAAAGTCAGAAATTGTAAACAAGTGAGTGTCTAATTGTTCCAGCTGCTATTTACATGAACAGAATAAAAACCCAAAAGATGACAAAATGTTTAGACCACATTAAACTATATCTTTTTTAAAGGATAATGTATTTCTTTCTAGTAACTGATATGTAGAGAAGAAGAAAAAAGGAAAAAAGGAAAAGTTCTATTCAAATGACAGTTAACAAATATTTATAAAAGACGTATATTGAACCTGCTCCAACAATTAGAGTGCACACATTTTGAAGCTCACATGATTTAACTATCTACCAGGTTACACAGTACAAAAAATGCAACATGTCTTATGTGAAAAGTTCACTTTAATTTTATTAAAGATTTATAAGTTCAATCATATGATAACTATTTTTAGGTTCTTGAAAAAACTCCATACAGTTTTCAATAATAGCTGTACTGATTTATGTTCCCATCAACAGTTCACAGGTATTCCCTTTTCTCTACATCTTTGCCAACACTTAACTTTACTTTTTTTAATAATAGCCATAACAATGAGGTGATGTCTCATTATAGTTTTAATTTGCATTAAAATTCCAATGATTAACGATACTGAATTTTTTTCATTTAGCTGTTGCCATTTGTATATCTTCTTTAGAGTAATATCTATTTAAGTCATTTGCCCTTTTTCAGTTAGGTTATATATTTTCCTTGCATTGTATTGTTCAAGATCCTTATTTATTTTGGATATTAACCCTTTATCCAATACAGTGCTTGGAAATATTTTTCCAAATCCATAGGTTTTTCTTCACTCTGCTGTTTCCTCTCTTGTGCATAGCTTTTTAGGTTGACATAATACTATTTAGCTATTTTTGCTTTGCTTGCCTGAGATTTTGGAGTCAAATCCAAAACATCACAGGCCAGATCAATGTCACGTAGTTTTCCCTTTGTTTTCTTCTAATGGTTTTACAGGTTGTGCTCTTACACTTACGTCTTTAATTCATTTTGAATTGATTTTGTATTGAACATGGTGTGAGATAAGGGTCCAATTTCATTCTTCTTCATGTGGATATCTAGTTTTCCTAGCACATAGTATTCAAAATTACCTTTTTCTCATTGTGTGTTCTTGGCACCTTTATCAAAAATCAATTGGCCACAAATACCTGGGTTAAATTCTGGCTCTCTATTCTGTTCTATTAGCTGATGTGTCTATCTTTGTGCTAGTAACATACTGCTTTAATTCCTATACCTTGCAATAGAATTTAAAATTAGGTAGTAGGTAGTTTGATGCCTCTAGCTTTTTTTTTTTTTTTGCTCAAGATTGCCTTGCTGTTAGACATGTTTGTGATTCCTTACTGTATTATACATTAATTATAAATTAATTACACACATACACAAACACACATACACATATATAAGAGACAAGTATGCCAGAGATAACTGTACTTCCATGCTCATTTCAGCATTATTCACAATAGCCACATTATGGAAGGAACATAAATGCCTAACAATGGATGAATGGATAAAGAAAATGTGGCACACACACACACACACACACACATATATATATATATATATATATATATATATATATGTAATAGAACACTACTCAGCCTTTAAAAAGAAGGAAATTCTATCATTTCCAACAACATGGATGAAACTAGAGGGCATTAGGTTAAGGGAAGTAAACCAGATATAGAAAGACAAATACTGCATGATTTCACTTGTATGTGGACTCTAAAACAATTGCACTAATTGAAGCAGAAGGCAGCATGGTTGTTAAAAGAAGATGGGGAGTGGGGAGAATGAAGAATTGGTACAAGGTTTCAGCTGGACAGGAGGAACAAGTTTTGTGAGATCTATTGTACAGCAGAGTAATATAGTTAACAACTGTGTATTATATATTTCTAATTGCTAAAAGAGTAATTTCAAATGTTCTTACCATAAAAAATGATGTATCAGAGGTGATAGGTATTTTAATTAGCCTGGTAAAATAATGTTATGTTATATACATATATCATAACATGTATTTGTACCCCATAAGTATATACAATTATAATTTGTCAATATGCACTTAAAAAACAAAATTAAAAAATATGTGTGTTTATATGTGTATGTGTGTGCAATCAAGTGTGCTATTTATTGCTCTTTCTTTAGAATTTTCATGCCTTTTTGCAGATATCTATTAATTATTTACCAGTCTTAGATATCCTATGACAAAGCCCTTGATTTACAAATATGTATTTTATGGTTTTGGTCTATGTTGTAGACCCAATGACTTTCATTACATATGTAATTATTTATAATGTACATTAATTATTGAAATACAATGGATTTTGTCTTAAATGCCTTGAATTCCCAAGTCCTAAAATCAGCAATTTTATTTTCTTTTTCTCTAAATGAAAATGATGTTTATATTAAATGGACACTGCTATTAGAGAAGAGTAGGAAGTAGATACATTGCTTAAGAACAGTGAACTAACAGTTAATACCCCAGAAACATCAAGTTCTAATTTTAGACATATAAGTGTATTGTTTAAAGTGTAGAAGTGTACATTTTTCTTCTATTACCACTGGCTATGAGTTTAGCCCCAGCCATAAACATTAATCTTATCTTCATACTGCTCTATTACGTAGAGAATGTTGTAAGAAAAGAAGATACTAAACAGTATAGAGATGATTAAGACCACGAGCTTGGGAAACCAAAGGAAGAATGATACACAGAGAAAGTAAATATATGAAGGAACATACTGGAAGCACAACAGAACCTTGGCTATGAAGACTCTTCAAGGTTTTGTTATTCAAGGTCTATGGTATGTACTGAATTTTAATTTTAGTAATGATTCACAGGAAAATGGTATATGTGAGCTTATCACAGCTCTTATGTGATTCTTGTTTGCTGGGCATTTAAATTTCACTAAAACTTTGTCCTTCCAACCTTCCAATATTTGTAGACTATGCATTAATTTTTCCAAAGGTTTAAAGGTCTTTAAATAATCATCAGTTCAATTTTATAGATTAAAAAATGTGACAATATTGGTACTGCAAAATGAATTTAACATAGCACACATATTAGCTTTGAAATAATTTGACAGACTTTGTACTATAGTTGTAACTCATTTGTATAACTTTCAGAGTAGAAAATATTCACATTATTTCTCCCTTAAATATTTTCAGGTATATACTGAGAAACTGGAAGTAGCAGAGATATTAGTGATTTTAGATTTTATTACAAAATCTTGGAATTTATCTCGCACAAATAAAAGAAGAAAACTTCTATTTTTAGCCACTCTTGAAATATAATATTACCAAAAAGAAAATAAATGGATACGTTCTTTTTATTCACTAAACCTCTAGTTAAACTTTGTAGTTTTCACTGGGACTTATATCACACAGAGGAAAAAATATAAATTTTTGGCACTAATTATTCTACATTTTAATATTCCTGTATCTCATATTATTATACTATACCCTATGTACTAAATTACCAAGGGACTACTGTTGGTGCTGAAATATTTTTAAGATACATTCAATTTTGAACATGTTATTAACCATTAAAAGTCTAATTACACAAGAAAAACATCATTATTACAAATTTTGAAACTGTGAATAAACACATCAGTTAAAAGAAAACTATGTACTTATAATAATTGAATATTTAATAAGAATTTAAGAGATCTATTTTTATATCTGTGTTTCTAATTCCATATTAAATACATCAATAATAAAATAAAGCAAAATATACAAAAAATGGTTAAAGATATATTTAAAATAAATATCACTAATTGATGTCTACTTATTCTAACTTATTTTCCTGAGAAATCAATACCATTAATCTTAAAATAATAAGAATTAGTGAAAAGGGGCACAAAAGTTGTAAGTCATGTACGAAATGAATTGTGTACCAAGTGAGAAGTCTCATACCAAATCTTTATAATCAAGAAAATGCTTTTAAAAGCAGCAAAATGCAACTTACTGCACAGTTATAATCATATTCAAGTTATCTCTCAAATGCTTAATCTACAAAATCTTTAACAGCAGCAGCAAAAATAACCAATAGTTATTTACTATCATTTGCTCAACACTTTCCTAGTATTATGACGTAATCCTCACAACAATTCTAATATATCTCCATTTAAGTGAAGCTTAGAAAGGTTAAGCAACAATAAATTTGCACAGATAGTGCAAAATCAGAATTTGAGTCTGAATGAACCTTGTATGATACCAATATTTAGAAGATGGTTCTATAGTGTAATTGTTTGTAGATTTGGGGAATTTTTCTTTAATACCACAGGCTCAATTTCTTCATATCCTATGTATCTTAATTTGCAAAAATGTATAGTTATGTTAAAATTACATAAAAGTATATTATCTATGTAATAATCCTAATACAGAATTTCTTCAGAAGTCAGTTGTTCTACTCATAATTGCTCACCATCAGCCTCCAAGAAACCTCTTCTGCTACTACTGTTCCCACTCTCTATACCCTTTGTGTCTGCTCAGTAAGCGTTGCACAAAGCTTAGTAATTTACATGAATTGTATTTGCAGGAATGTGCTGTATTGAACAAATACAGGAATTAAAAATATGCATTAGAAACCTTGATCAATCATTACATAATAATAAACAGGGACTGAGAAGCAGAATATAAAATATTACAGTCAAAGAAGAATGGAAGAATACCAGTGTACACCTAAGAATATTGATTCTAGAAAACATTAGAAAAAATAATGACTGAATATAGACTATCTGCTAATGATTACTAACGTTCTCTAAGCCCTCCAACATAAGGATTTCCTTGGACATATATGTATGGAGTGATGGTTAACACTCAAACAGTCCCTACATGCATATACACACATACAAATAAATGTCAGGGGTTTTATTATTTTATTATTTTTCGCCAAGAAGACAATATGCATTGTTCTGCGTTCTTTTCTTTTGTGAATTTGTAAGTTGAGGATTTTTTTCTTTGGTTTACTTAACTTTTAATATAACTTTAAAATGCAGGTTTTTCAAGTATTATGGGATATGAAATAGTTATATTTCATAAAAAATGTTTCGCATGTAACATCATCACATAGCTTTGATGGCTAAGTAACTTACTGAATTTTGGTATTTCAGGCTGAGGAATTGAAGCTATTTCTATAAAAAAGGTGACAGTCATTCTGTAATGGTACTTGAAACCTGATGAAACTACATGAGTGACAAAAAGGGGTACAAGTGTAGCTAACCGATTTTGAAAAATGGGGCAGGGAGGGATGGCTAAGAGGATAAGACACCGTTAATACAATTTCAAAAGGGCTCAATTTCGCAAGAGATGGCGAAATCCGAAATACTGCTCTGTGGGTTTATACAGTAATGTTTTCTAAACTTTATTTATGAAGTAAACAGAAAAGTTTGCCTCTAGAGAAGATATTCATCTAAGTTTCATAAACATCACAAACTTCTATGCCAGTTTTATAGCTATTTGCCTTATTTTAATATAAAATTTGGCCTCTTTAAAAAATGACAGTCCAGGAAAAATATGAAAGGAAGTTTGAAAACCACATTATTCCACTTCTCCTTGGAACATATATCTTTGTCAAATCACGAAGAAATAATTTGCTAATACTGAGATCATTCTCCTTAAAAGTGAAAGGGGGAAGGTAGTGTGTTTTTTGTTGATGTCAGTTTGTTTGTTTGTAGACAATCTCCCTCTGTTGTCCTGACTGGAGTGCAGTGGGTGCAGTCTCAGACTCACTGCAGTCTCCACCTCTGGGTCCAAGTGATTCTCCTGCCACACCCTCTCTCATAGCTGGGATTATAGGTGTGCACCACCACATCCAACTAACTTTTTTTGTTTTGCTTTGTTTGGTTTTTAGTAGAGACAGGGTTTCACCATTTTGGCAAGGCTGGTCTCAAACCTCTGGCCTCAAGTGATTCACCTATCTCGGCCTCCCAAAGTGTTGGGATTATAGGCTTGAGCCTCCGTGCCCTGACAGTAATGCTTAAAGATAAATAATTTCTAAAAAGGTTACTAGTAATGCAGCAAATATATACGACCCTTTGTCTTCTTTCAGTCATTTAGTATTTTTTTATTATATTTTCAGTTCTGGGGTACACGTGCAGATCACGCCGGATTGTTACATAGGTATACACATGCCATGGTGGTTTGCTGCATGCATCCCCCTGTCACGTACATTAGGTATTTCTCCAAATGTTATCCCTCCTCAATCCCTTCTCCCCCTGCTATCCCTCCACTATCCCCTTAACCCCCCAACAGGCCCCACTGTGTGATATTCCCCTATCTGTGTCCATGTGTTCTCATTTTTCAACACCCACTTATGAGTGAGAACATACAGTATTTGATTTTCTGTTCTTGTGTCAGATTGCTGACAATGGTTTCCAGATTCTTCCATATCCCTGCAAAGGATGTGAACTCATCCTTTTTTATGGCTACATAGTATTCCATGGTATATATTTGCCACATTTCCTTTATCCAGTCTATCACTGACGGGCATTTGGGTTTGTTCCAGGTCTTTGCTATTGTAAACAGTGCCACAAGGAACATATGTGTGCCTGTGTCTTTATAATAGAACAATTTATAATCCTTTGGGTATACACCCAGTAATGGGATTGCTGAATCAAATGATATTTCTGTTTCTAGGCCCTTGAGGAATTACCACACAATCTTCCACAATGGTTACACTCCCACAAACAGTGTAAAAGTGTTCCTATTTCTCCACATCATCTCCATCATCTGTTGTCTCCTGATTTTTTAATGATCTTAAAATTTCTAACTGGTGTGAGATGGTATCTTACTGTGGTTTTTATTTGCATTTATCTAACAATCAGTGATGATAAGCACTTTTTCATATGTTTGTTGGCTGCATAAATGTCTTCTTTTGAAAAGTGTCTGTTCATATCCTTTGCCCACTTTTTGATGGTTTTTTTTTTTTTTTTTGTAAGTTTGTTTAAGTTCTCTGTAGAGTCTGGATATTAGCCTTTTGTCAGAGGGGTGGATTGCAAAATTTTTTTCCCATTCTGTTGGTTGCCAGTACACTCTAATGATTGTTTCCTTTCTGTACAGAAGCTCCTAAGTTTAATTAGATCCCATTTGTCTATTTTGGCTTTTGTCACCATTGCTTTTGGTGTTTTGGTCATGAAGTCCTTGCCTATGCCTATGTCCTGAATGATACTGCCTAGGTTTTTTTCTAGGATTTTTATGGTGTTAGGTCTTATGTTTAAATATTTAATCCATCTGGAGTTAATTTTTCTATAAGGTGTAAGGAAGGGGTCCAGTTTCAGCTTTCTACACATGGCTAGCCAGTTTTCCCAACACCATTTATTAAACAGGGAATCCTTGTCCCATTGCTTGTTTTTGTCAGGTTTGTCAAAGATCAGATGGTTGTAGATGTGTGGCATTGCCTCTGAGGCCTCTGTTCTGTTCCATTGGTCTATATCTCTTGGTACCAGTATCATACTGTTTTGATTACCGTAGCCTTGTAGTATATTTTGACATCAGGTAGCATGATGTCTCCAGCTTTGTTTTTTGCTTAGGATTGTCTTGGCTATGCAGACTCTTTTTTGGTTCCATATGAGGTTTAAATTGTTTTTTTTCCACTTCTGTTAAGAAGGTCAACGGTAGCTTGATGGGGATAGCATTGAATCTGTAAATTATTTTTCGCAGTATGGCCATTTTCACAATATTGATTATATATTTTTGTATAATGTTTCTTCAATTCTATTTTTTTAATCATTAGACCATGCCTCATTAGCAAGTATACCAGATGAAAGAATTCTGGTGTTTTAGACATATGGATATGGTCTCTGAAGATACCCAATAATTTTTAAGAGAGCATAGTTCCATTTTAAGCATTGTATACAGTTTATGATACTTTTTATAGTTTTCTGTTTTTAAATGATTCATATTTTCTTTTTTAAATGATTCTTCTCTCAGCCTAATCTGAGCCCTAAACCATGATTAAATAAAGTTGCTTGTGTAAACAAAAATATGAATAAAGGTAATGTGAAAAGTATCAGGTGATAATAACTAAAGAATGACTGAGTTTTCTTATCTGGAAAAATATAAACAGAAATCTATTCCCCATGCTAAATATGTTCAATAATCAATTTTATAGTTGTTAATAAGTTATTATACTTGTTAATTTTTTACAGTTTTTCAGTTATTGGATACAAAACAAAATAGCTGCCATAGTCATCACATTTGCAATTTTATGGGAGGCAAAATGAAAGATGTTCAGGGTATGTACAGAAAGGATATGTGAGTAACAGATCAGCAAATGGTTCAGTTTTGTATTAGGATAAAAATATTAAATGTATAAAAAATTCTTAAACTCTGAAAATGTATTTCTGTTGATTAGGAAAAAAAAAGTAAGGGTATGATATTATTGATATCAAGATTAAGAACCACATAATACATTTTTAAAAACTTACGATACATGTAAAATAAGACTCCCTGAGACAATTTTAACATAAATCGCCTTTAAAGTACTTCTCTTGAGTGTTCCTTTGAATCTCTACTTGACCATCACTCCTCCTCTCAGAGTAGCTCATTTTTATCTATGACTAATTTTGCCTTTAAGAAAATGTCTTTCTAACATCTGGTGCTAAACTGTGCCTATGTGCCTTCTAACTTTCTAGTTGCATTTATTTTTTCCCTGAAATACTAATATCTATTCCACTATTCTACTCTAAATACCTCTGTAACCAGATAAGATGGAAAGATGGAGATTAATCTCAACTGCTGATTCTCAGTGAAGCTCACATCTGAAAATTATATATATGCATAATTATAATTATACATACATACATATTTCTGTATATGTAACAATTATCTATCTATATATTTAAATTGATAATTGGTATTAATATTTTACCTTTTAGAAATTATCTTTTAGAAAATTTTGCCCTTTAGAAAATATCTTTGAAATAAAGACATTTTCTAAAAGGCAAAATTTTCTAAAAGATACTGAGCCTATGTATCTTCTAACCTTCTAGTTTCATTTTTTGTTTTGTCCCCAAGATATCAATATCTATTCCATTATTCCACTCTAAATATTTTTGTAACCAGATAAAATGCAAAGACAGAAGCTAATCTCAACTGCTGATTCCCAGGAAAGCTCAGATCTGGAAATTATACATATATATAATTATATTCATACGTAATTACATACATATGTATGTATGTATTTACATGTGTCAATTATATGGATTTAGACAGATAATTGATAATTCATAGTATTATAATATACAGATATATAATTAATATATTCTATCTCTACATATACTCATATATATCTCAGATGTAGACATAGAATTTCTCCATCTGTTATATTTGCAAATTAGTTATTGTTTAATAGTTAAAAACAGACCTGCTGGAGCATAATGTATATCAGACATAGATACACAATTGTGAACAACTTAAATAAAAGCTGATAAATTATTGGGTAAACAGAGTGGCTTAAATAAGATTCAGGAAAAGCAGCAGTCACTGGCCACAGAGGTTAGGCACAATGGTCAAGGAATAGGCTGTGGGGCAGCTTTTTTCTCTAGCACGTTGACACGGAAGATCTATGCCTGCTGCTCTTTCTGAACAGAAAAATAAGACAGGATTTAAATAAATTAGAATTTTAATAGACATCCTATGTATATGTGTGTGTACACCTGTTTGTGTGCACAAGCCAGTTATCCCATCATTGTTCTATTTTCTGCAATTGACTAATTCTAAGGCATTTTATATTCTAGCATAGGATTTTTTTTGTGAGGGGGGCCACTATTTTTTAATCTGTATTAGTTCCCTTTTAATTTCAGGTTGTTGTCATCACTGTTTGTAAAAAGAAAAAAGAAAGAAAAATTAAAATTTCATGTGGATTGCTCTAAAATTTGATATCCATTACACATAAAGGTAAATTCCTTCCTGGTTTTCTTATATCTTTTATTTCTAGAGTAACCTTGCCACTTAAAATAACTTTCTTCAGCAACAAAGGCCCGCTATTCGCTCTCCTTTTCAAAAAGGAAAAGCTTATCTCTTTTCTTCATGTGGATTGATTCAGTTGATTTAGAAAGAAAGACAACTTCCTCTTAGGACGAGCTATTTTGTCTTAGGTAAAGTAACTTCATGGCGTAAGGGATGGATGAACCTGAAAGATGAGGCCCCTGTTCGTAGCACATACAGAAGTTTACATTAGAAAAAAATTATTCATCTACATAAGAGATATGATTTTTTGTTTTTGAAAGGGAGGGAGAATAGCTGGCATTGGTTGCTGAAGAAAGTTATTTTAAGGGGAAAGTTTACCCCAGAAACAAGAGATATAAGAAAACCGAGGGAGAAATTGACCGTTATGTGTAATGGACATCAAATTTTAGAACAATGATGTTTACTATGTAATTTAAACGTTTTTAATTTTTTTCATGTTGTTTTCATCTGCTGTCCCATACCTACAATAAAAGTCATTTGAGTAAGTGACTTTGGTTTGATGATACTTAAGGAAACAAATGGAGAGCTAATTGGACTAAGTATGAGAGTAAAGAGGAGAATGGGATTTCAAAAGGGGATTTAAGGTGCGTGGCATTTGTGAAACAAACTTAAAAATGAGAATTATTAGAATACATTCTAGTAACATCCAATCTTTCCTAAATTCAAAATAATATTACAAAGTTAGAAAATACTAAAGTTCATTTGATTATAGTTTAATTTTTCTTATTTAAACAAAGTAAAGGGCATCTGCAAAATGTTGAAGGTTTGACACTTTATGGATTTATTTATTGCATAAAGGGCTCTCTTTAACTTGTAAACAAATTAGAGTTTTAGTTAATTGCTTCTAATTTGGTTTACTAAATAAATCGATCTGAAATAAATATGGTTTTTATGTTTAGTAAGTTTCACTAATCTCTTCTGAAACTTCTATTTCATTTCATTCCTTCCTGTTTATACAAACCTACATGTTAATATATTCACAATGTGGGCCGGGTGCGGTGGCTCACACCTATAATCCCAGCACTTTGGGAGGCCGAGGCAGGTAGATCACGAGGTCAAGAGATCAAGACCATCCTGGTCATCATGGTGAAACCCCATCTCTACTAAAAATACAAAAATTAGCTGGGGATGGTGGCACACGCCTGTAGTCCCAGCTACTCAGGATGCTGAGGCAGGAGAATTGCTGGAACCCAGGAGGCGGAGGTTGCAGTGAGCCGAGATAGCGCCATTGCACTCCAGCCTGGGTAACATGAGTGAAATTACGTCTCAAAAAAAAAAAAATTCACAATGTGTATTTTTCTAAACCCAGCCCAAATAAATATCAATTGGACTCTCTTTAACTTTTCCTATATATAGTTGGTAACTTTTTCTTAGAACATATGCATTGCGGGTAAATTGGTTTGCTAGGACTGCCATGACCATAAACCACAGACAAAATGGCTCAAATAATAAGCTATTTTCTCACAGTTCTGGAGGCTAAAAGTCCAAAATCAAGATGTTTTCAAGGTTGATATCTTTTTCTTTTTTCAATTTTTTAAGTTTATTTGATGTATTTGATGATCAGCAATTAGTTATCATCCACATTGACTGTCTGCAGATTTTTGAAAGTGGTAACAGGTACATAGGTAACCAAAGTAGAGAGCTTATTTGGTGAATCTTCATCCTCATTATGTTTTCTAGACAACTGCACACGGATTCAGTATGGGACATTCCTTATTCCTTTGGCCCAGGCAGCTTTGTTGAGCCTGGTATCAATGCGCACATCTGGAGTTCCCATCTCCTTCATAGCAAATTTCCGAATCTCTTTGAGTGCCCGAAGGGCATGCTTCTTGAAGCCCACTCCATGGATGCGCTTGTGAATGGTGATGGTGTATTCTCGGGTCACCACCTCGTTGATGGGAGAACGGCTCTTTTTCTTCTCACCACCCTTCTTTGCGGGAGCCATTCTGTGGGATCCTAGTGGTGGATTTCTTCTTCAGCCTCTCTCCTTGGCTTATCGATGGTTATGTTTTCTTGTTGTCTTCACATGGTCTTTCCTCTGTGTGTGTGTGTCTGTGTCCTAATCTCTTGTAAGAAGTCCAGTCATGTTAATTTAGAGCTCATCCTAATGACCTGATTTAACCTTAGTTACTTCTTTAAAGGCTTTGTCTACCCAATCGCATTCTGTGGTGGTTTAAGACTCCAACATGTGAATTTCAGGGGAGACAACAGATCCCATAACAAAGGTACATGATATCAGTTTTTTAGTTTTAATCACTCAGAAACGTAAGGTTCTGAAGTCATAGTTTCAGCTGTAGAATTTGCACTCATGTTCTGGTACACACTCTAATTTGTTTAGAAAATGAAGAGAACTTTATGCCATAATTGAAGCCCATGTATTTTCAAACCTTCAGCATTTAGTACATACCTTTTACTTAACATTGCCTCTGGGAGAAAATTTAGCAACTCATTTGACTCTGATTCGATTGTGTTCCAGGATTACCATGAAGATGGACTGGACATTACACCACACTGGAAAAGTGAAACAACCCATTCTGTTCATGATCTTCCTGTCATGAAAGTTGCTTGACAGCTCCAATTTTCAATTGAACACATTAAACACCTGGAGAAATTATCAATTAAAAACATCTAATCACCATAGATATGTGTGTCTAACTTTCTGTTTTTGTAACTGAGCGAGTTAGGAGGAACGCACCACGCTCTGAGTTACAAATCAAGAGTCCTTTATTAATTAGCCAGTGACCGAGAGATGGTTAATGCTCAATGTTCTCTCTTCCCCGAGGAAGGGGCCCGATTATCTTTTATACCTTGATTTAGGTAGGGGAGGGGAATACCTAGCTGAAGCAGAATTTTACAGAAGCAGAAAAGCAGGTTAGAGGAAGTGGCTGTGGGAACAAGTGGTTTCCATAAAATTATCAAGAAGTGGGGCGATCAGCCTCCTTCTACACAATGATCAAAGGGAACTTTTTTTTTTTTTTTTTTTTTTTTTTTTTTTTTTTTTTTTTTTTTTTTTTTTTTTTTTTTTTTTTTTTTTTTTTAACAATAGCAGGGGAGAGGTATGCCAAGCAGGGTGAGGTTACAATGGTTACAAGTGTTAAAAACAGTAGGCTTCAATGCTTCTAAGTGCAGCATGACCCAGTTATGCATGCAAAGGGGCTGTAGTAAGGAGAGGGAAGCCAGGTTGGAGTCTGCAGCCAAAATGGAGTCAGTGATGCTAGCCCAGGGTAGCTTATTACATTGTGAGTTATGACCTAACTCACAAGCATCTACACATGGTTGTCAATACCATTAGTTTTGCTAAATTATTAAGACAGTCTTTGTTAAAAGTCATTTAATTTCCTATGGTTCTACCCTGATCTTGTCTTCAGTTCAGTATGGAAGGTATGAAATAATTCTGTTCTCCTTTACCACACAGTTTTTGTCAGAACTAGTAGATTCTGTCGTTATAAAGCTGGGTCAAAGCACATACCATACTGAGGCTTGCTCAAAGTTTGCAGTCATGTGTCTGACATTATTCCCTGATTTCAACACTTTTTTCATTTTCTGTTTTTCTACTTTCATTATTTGGGTTGGTTCCTATATAGATTTGAATTTTTTCACGTGCTATTAGCTAGCATTCCCTAGAATTTCCTCTTTACAAGATTTATTTCTGCTTGGATTATCTAAAGATTCTATAAACACTAAAATTCTGGTCCCAATTTTCTAGTTTTTTCCCAGTATATCACATCTTCCTTTGACAGTTTGTAGTTTAGCAAATAAATTTTGTGAACACATAGCTCTTTTGAGTTAACACAAAACCATCATCAGGCAACACAATTCTTGTCAAGAAAACTAAAATCTATATTAATTTTTAATATCAGGCCATTAAAATTTCTCCTTTAAAGGATCACTTTTGAGTTTAAAATATTCTTCGAATCAAAATTACACCATGACAATCTGCCCTATCTTATTTTTCAATCTTATTCTCATCTTTCTTATTTTCACCTTTCAACTTTATTTTC